>NC_050530.1:3920618-3922687 GCF_002922805.2 Oryzias melastigma
TCTGCATATAGATCAGCGAGCTGCCATGTATGGCGCCCAACAGCTGACTTAGAACCGGTGCGGACCAGATTAGTCCGGCTTTTTAATTAAAACACAAGTCGGTGCTGTCCATGGCGCTGAATGTTAAAGTGAGGATTTACATGTTCTTTGCGTGATTGATTCGTTCTTCTTCTGTGGTTTTAATGTGGTTAATGATAAATTTCACCTAAAAGACCACAACTTTTCTTATTTTTCAACATATATTCACGTATAACCAGTTTTCGTAAGAGTGTCACAGCTTTAAATAGTGCAGCTGGATAGCTCTGGTACTTCTAGACGTATTTTGGAGTTGTGAGGTGCTATAAGCTAGTGGGAGAGAGTGTAAACAAAGGGTTGAGGGGAAATTAGTGCAGGCTAACTAACCCAGAGGCGAATTTTAATGAGTTCTGCAGAAAATATCTTAAAAACAACAAAAACTTTTTTCTATTTTCGCTAAAAACTACATAATCACAATTAAAAGATCTTACAACAGAAAAACGTACAGTTTGAGAAGGACTGGAGTGAGTTGGTGCAAAACTTTTACTCCAAAGAAACTCCAAAAAGAGCAGAGAATTGTTTTCTTTTTCTGGTTTAAAATATCCTTCCAGAGTGATTTATGACTGCACCTGAACTCGACCTGTTTAAAGGACGGATTTTGGGATGCTGAGTATGGATTTACCTATTCTTAGGGAAACATTACATAAAGCTGAGATATATCCGGCTGCTCTCCAGCTCTTGCTGCCTCACCGAGTTGGGGTGTCAGGAATTTATAGAACATGAAAAAGAGGGCAGGTGTTTCTGCTTCGACAGGAGCTTGCACCTTATTGAGTTTCTCTTTCTGGGGCAAAAAGTTCCTTTTTTTTTGTCCTCTTAAACCTATATTTACAGAAATCTGCTACAGGCCATAACGACAATCATAGCAATTCCTCCAACAGGAAAGGCTGGGCGTAAGCATAAACCAGCTCCGACTAATGCTCATCTCTTTCTGTAATTCCATGGTGACAGTTTAGTTGCTGCTCGCTGCAAACTCACGAAAGGTTGTCACCGCTCAGAAAAGACATTCCCCGTGGACTGCTATGGGCTCAGATTGGCCAATTAAAGAGGTGCATTGTGGGAGAAGAAGCAGCAGCTGCTCATAACTCTTGCGTCTTCGCTTCGCTCGGTGGAATGAGAAAATTACAGAGCAATCGCTCTCTCTCTGTTGCTTCTTCGCTCGGCACTTGGAAAAACTGCATTATGATGTTTTCACTTAAGCAGAAGAGAAGTTTGGTTTTTTTTTGCCATGTTGCAAAAATGATGGAGTGGCCTTTAATAAAGCCAAATAATTGCTACCAATAAATTGTGCTTTTTTTTTCAACAATAATAAAAAAAACGTCTAATTTTTCAACTAATTGATAAAAAGTGCATAATTGGGTCATTAAAAATAATGACTAGTCGATTTAAAATTACTAAAAGGTGCATTAGCCATTAAAATTAGGAATTTATATTTATAAAAAAGGTTAAAACAAGTGTAATGATAAAAAATGTGTTGCTCAGTTTCAGCTAAAAATCACTCTTAGGTATATTTACATTTTTTTTTCCAACAAAGATTCCTAAATATTGTTATTTTATACGCCTCTAAAAATTAATTTCCTCTTCTTAAATTTGCTTTTGAGTTTGCATTGTCTTGTCTTTTTGAATTTGGTAAAAAAATGACAACACTATATATGTATGAAATATTATTTTCCACATTTGATCTTCTACTTATGACCAAGAAACAGCACTTTTTATCCACTTCCTGTCCCACGAAGTCCAAACTTTTATAAAACTTTTTAAAAATGATAATTATTACCAAAATAGGATAATGCAGAATAAATGTAAAATCTGTGAGCAGCAGTCTGGAAACAGAAAATCTAATATTATAATATTTTTGTTTTATTTTTCACAATAATTATAGCATATTAGTTGGTATAGGCTCCAGCAACCTCGTAACCCTAAAATGGGATCAGAAAATAGACATATTCATGGGGGTTATGACATATTTTCAAACTTTTAATCAGAAATTAACTCAG
>NC_050530.1:3922969-3928695 GCF_002922805.2 Oryzias melastigma
GGGAACAAAATCCAAAACACATCTTAGGTCGTGATAGCTAAAAACACTGAAGCTGATAGCTAGCTTAAATGTTAGCTAAATGCCAAATTAGCCTTAGTAAAACGTTGGTTAGCCAAAACTGCTAGCAAAAATAGCTAAACTTCAAAATATCCTAATAAAAACTGAAAAAAGCCTAAATTAGCCAAAACAGCTAGCATGTAAATATTAGCCTAACTTTAAAACAGCGTAAAAAACTTAAATCGAAAGCCTTAATTAGCCACAATGGCTAGCATGTAGCTGAAATATTAGCTAAACTCCAAAATGTCCTAAAAAAATCTTAGCAAATGCCAAAATAATCCAAAAAGCTAGCATAATGCCAATTTTTTAAACTTTAAAACCGTAACTTTTTAACATAATTATGAACTAGATATATAGCATTACCTGCGATAGTGCTAGTGTGAAAATTGATAGCTAAAAACACTGAAGCTGATAGCTAGCTTAAATGTTAGCTAAATGCCAAATTAGCCTAAAAAAACCATTGGTTTGCCAAAACAGCTAGCATGTAGCTGAAAAAATAGCTAAACTTCAAAATATCCTAAAAAAACAGAAAAAAGCCTAAATTAGCCAAAACAGCTAGCATGTAAATATTAGCCTAACTTTAAAACAGCGTAAAGAAAACTTAAATCGAAAACCTTAATTAGCCAAAATGGCTAGCATGTAGCTGAAATATTAGCTAAACTCCAAAATAGCCTAAAAAAATCTTAGCAAATGCCAAAATAATCCAAAAAGCTAGCATAATGCCAATTTTTTAAACTTTAAAACCGTAACTTTTTATCATAATTATGAACTAGATATATAGCATTACCTGCGATAGTGCTAGTGTGATAATTGATAGCTAAAAACACTGAAGCTGATAGCTAGCTTAAATGTTAGCTAAACGCCAAATTAGCCTAAAAAAACCATTGGTTAGCCAAAACAGCTAGCATGTAGCTGAAAAAATAGCTAAACTTCAAAATATCCTAAAAAAACAGAAAAAAGCCTAAATTAGCCAAAACAGCTAGCATGTAAATATTAGCCTAACTTCAAAACAGCGTAAAAAACTTAAATCGAAAGCCGTAATTAGCAAAAACAGCTAGCATGTAGCTGAAATAGTCTAATAAATCTTAGCATATGCCAAAATAGTCCAAAAAGATAGCATAATGCCAATTATTTAAACTTTAAAACTGTAACTTTTTAACATAATTATGAATATCAAAAAGGCAGGAATATTATTCCAGAATAAATCAATGTAAACTTTAAATAACTTTTAATATTTTACTCTCCATTAAACTATATTTTGTCAAAATAAATAAATAAATGACTGCAAGATAACATCGGGCCGTTAATAACAATAAAATAAAATTATCTGGAGGGCCGGATCCGGCCCCCGGGCCATGACTTTGACACATGTTTTAGGTTGTCCAAGAGTTTAATTAGCTTAATTTTTCTGGTTTTGTGAATAAAATCATATCTTTTCAAAATCTTTTTTGCTATTTTATTTCTAGAAGAGAACTGCCAGTTTGGTTAAATTATGAGTTTTAAACAGAATACGCTTTTTAAGGAGTTAATACGAAAAAATGTTTAAATAGAAAGTAAGAAGTTGCAATAATTCCTGTTATAATGGTAAGTTATTGTGTCAAAAAAAAACATACGTTTCAGCTTCTTTTGTAACATATTCCACGTCTAATCCTTCTTTCTGGAGGTAAAAGTGCAGTCTACAATGTTCTGACTTCTTCCATCTAAACTCATGTTAATCCCTATGGAAGTCTTAAGCTGAAAGTATGTTGTCATGTGTGGTGGAAGCAAAAAAAAAAAAAAAAAAACGGCGCTGCTTAAGCCGTCTTGACTGGCACACAGGATTATCTTTATTTAACAGAGACCCGAGTCCAAAGCTTCTGAGTGTGTGAAGCGCTAATGATGCTGATTGACTGCCAAATCTGTGCCGGGTGCTCGGTGCATCCAGAGTTCTGCTGCATGTTTTTCAAAGTACAGGAATCAGCAGTAAAAGCATAATGGAGCTTTCAATGGATTTAAAGGGGTCCTTAAAAATGTTGTCATGTATATTTAAAAGGTAAGAAACCGACCATTGATGTTGATTCTTGGTCTAAGATAGAAAAAATCACACAAAAGAACATTTGAACCACAATTTTGAAATGGTCATAATATACATATGAATAATGGAAACTGCAGAATTAATAATAAATGCTGAATTTATCCAAAAAGCGATTTTATTTATTCACTTTTACACATATTTTCTATCTATTGCTATTTTCATTATAGTCTGATTTTTGTCACGCTTTTCCTCCTTGGCGAAAGCAGCTATCAAGAAACAATCAAAACTACTCTGTAAAGCTCCCCTGTGAGAAGTGGGATATTAGTTTTAGTACCAAAAGCTATAAAAGTTTGTTTATGATTAATATTTTTCAGAGGAAAAAAAAAATTCTCATTAGAAATAAATGAGACCAAGACATTACCCATGATTCCTCAAAACCTGAAGTAAAGTGAATGTTTGATCTAACTTAATGGAAGCATTAAAAGCTGATAAAGCAGTTTAGACTTTAAAAGGGATATAACATTTGAAAAATAATTTTTAAATGCTAATAAAAGGTTTTAAGATTATAAAAGCTGTAAAAAAATGATTTTTCAAGCTGCAACAGCTTTTAGAATTGACAAAAACAGCTTTTGAAAGCTGTAAATGTTAGGACTGTGAAAGTTTAAAAGTGAATGCATTTGATCAAGGAAGTGACAATGCTCAACAAAGTGTGCATTATCAAAAATTTATGCAAGATGCGCGTCTTGCGTACATTTCTGATAATGCTCAATGAAGTGTGAATTATCAGAAATTTATGCAAGACGCACGTCATGCGTAAATTTCTGATAATGCTCAATGAAGTGTGCATTATCAGAAATGTATGCAAGACGCGGGTCATGAGTACATTTCTGATAATGCTCAACGAAGTGCACATTATCAGAAATTTATGCAAGACACGCATCTTACGTAAATTTCTTATAATGCATATGATCAAGTAAATGATAATTCCCAATGAAGTGTGCATTATCAGAAATTTACTCAAGATGCGCGTCTTGTATACATTTCTGATTATGCTCAACAAAGTGCGCATTATCAGAAATGTAAGCAAGACACACGTCTTACGTAAATTTCTGATAATTCTCAACGAAGTGTGCATTATCAGAAATTTATGCAAGACGTGAATTTTACGTAAATTTCTGATAATGCATAGGATCAAGTAAATGATAATTCCCAACGAAGTGTGCATTATCATAAATGTACACAAGGCCTTGCGTCTTGCGTACATTTCTGATAATGCACACTTCATTGGGCATTATCCCTCTTATACCATGGTCACGTACAAAAAAAAAATATTCAACCACTATTCAGTACTTTATTCTTGTTATTTATTTTGTTTAATGCACTCTTTCAGAAAAAGTGGACTATTTGATACGTGATCCGGCTTGTTGTCATGGTAACACGGTAACAACACGCCACTAAGAGGTCAACGACCTCAACTGCAGCGGCAAAGTGTTTTAAAGGGAGACCTGGACAAATGTGGATTTTTTACATTTTATTTCTAAAGTTAAGACTTTATGAGCAGCTAGAACTCAAATACAGCACCCACTCAGCTTCCGTCTTGGTGTTTCCTTTTAAGTGAGCTGCATGGGGCCCTAGGCGAAAGGTATTTTGCCCCCCCCACCATACCACATCCCTGGGCCACCCCCACCTCACAACACCGTTTTTCTGTTTTTTTATCCTTTAAGTTTTTAAGAAGCACTAATGGTGACAACACCGTGCGCCCCTCCTCCCCGCCCCATCTAACTTTGATAGCGTCACGAAAGGAGGGTTGCCGCAGTTTGATTATATCAAACTTTTGAGTTCATTTACTTAGGTTTTTAATTATTACTTCCTTTTTTTTACACAAAATGAGAGGTCTGTCAAACTGTTAAAAAAAGTAAAATAAAGAAAGCATTCATATACAGTCTACTTGGGATTTGGCGCCCCCTTCAGCAAATGGCGCCTAGGCAGCCGCCTAGGTTGCCTGCCTAACAGAAACTGAATACATTATTCAGTACGCTGAGTTTGAGAATAACTAATTTAAATAAATAAATACAGAAAATAAGCCTAATCCTTTGGGGCGGGTGGTGACGACTTTTTCAATATGTACTCCTTTACCTTACAAAAGGAAAGTGATATAAATGCTGATTAAATAAAGAACGTTCACCTCTTACTGCTTGTTTTTGTCCAGATGACGACGCTAAATAGTTTTGTAAAGAAGCCTGCGCAGTGATACAAAACATTTGGGCTTTTTTGACCGGAACTTCTTTTTTAGGTGTGCATTATCCCTTTTTAATCCACACCTAACAGCCAATCAGAGTCAAGTATTCATTCAAACCATGGTATAATTCAAATTAATGACACCTATGCAGTCCTACTCTTTGCCTCAGACGGGTCAGGAAGTGTTACAACACTTCGTCAGATATTATCCCGCTTATATCATGGTCACTGATGAAATAATGTTTCCAGTACCTTGTTGAATCTATGACACCAAAGATTCTGTAGGCTAAAGAGGGCCCAACCCGGTACTGTTGTGTAGTCTATAGAAAAAAATGCAATAAAATAAAATATAGAATATTTTCAAGAATCCACAATATATCAAATGTATTTACAAGTCCTTTTAGTTGTGATTTTTTCATAAAAACTCCCAGTTTCCCTTTGGAATACATCCATTTTTGAAATTGTGTGTCAGTCTTTCCCAAAATAATGAGGTTAACAGTATATAGGAGGCATACAATGAGCTGTAATATTTGAGTCATTGCAGTGAAACGTTTTGCTTTGTGGATCCGTTTCCGTATTATCCACCTCTGTTTTGTTGCGAGACTGCGATGATGTAACCTACAGGAATGCAGAACAGACGACTGTCTCTGCAGCTCTAAAGCAGCCCTGAGTCGTGGTTTTCTCCACGTTCCTCCGTCTCTCTCCACAGCACACGCCAGGGACACTATAGGAGACATAAAACATCTGTTTCATGGCAGAGTGTCATTTCGGCACATCCGCTAATGAGCAGTCTGGCTTCCTGTAAACTGCTGCCTCTAATGTTTGAATCCAACCCCTGTGACTTCCCTTAACTTCAGAAATGGATCCTATTCTAGATGCTCTATAAGAAAGGTTTTTTATGGGCGTCAATAAGATGTGGTGTCTGAAAATCAAAGCCCACTATGTAAATACAAGGAAGCCCTCTAAAGGATTAGAGGAATACTTATGACCCCATAAAAGGACCAGAATAATAATAGTGTTTTTTTTTTTGTTATCCCATAATTTTGACCAAATTTTTGACAATTCACACAGATGGAACCAGAGTCTGCCTACATTCTGATTTAATTTTTCTAAACGTGTTCCATGTTGGTTCTGCCTTCATTCCCCGTTAGTTCCGCCTTCATTCCGTTGTCGTTCCGCTGTCATTCCGTCTTCATTTTGGCTCCACTCTCCCTGCTAACTTGGCAGATTATGGATGTAATTGCGCACAATTTACACAACATAATCCAAATAGAGAGCGCTTGAGGAAAAAATGCATGGATTCCAATATGGGTTAAAGTAAAACATCATTTCTACAACAAAAATGACAGACAACAAGGCTGTATTTGTGATGGTGTGAACGCTTCACTTTCAGTGATTTCAGCAATCTTAGTATCAA
>NC_050530.1:3929536-3933503 GCF_002922805.2 Oryzias melastigma
GTCGTTCCGCTGTCATTCCGTCTTCATTTTGGCTCCACTCTCCCTGCTAACTTGGCAGATTATGGATGTAATTGAGCACAATTTACACAACATAATCCAAATAGGGAGAGCTTGAGGAATAAATGCATGGATTCCAATATGGGTTAAAGTAAAACATCATTTCTGCAACAAAAATGACAGACAACAAGGCTCTATTTGTGATGGTGTGAACGCTTCACTTTCAGTGATTTCAGCAATCTTAGTATCAAAACTATAAGCTTGTTCAGGACGTTAGTGCTTATAGTTTTGGTATCTATAAACTTTATATTTTTTAAAGTATTGAACAAAATATGCCCCATAGAAAATGAATGAGTGTTCAAATAAAAAAAAATCAGTAGATTAACAAAAAGCCTTTAAACATTTTCATGGGCTATGTTTTAATTTTTATAGTAATTTTTAAAAAAGGAGTTTAGCTAATATTTTAGCAACATGCTAACGTTTTTGGCTAATTTCGTTTATTGAGAATTTTTAGGCTATTTTGGAGTTTAGCAAGTATTTAAGGAACAAGCTAGTTTTTATGGCTAATTTGGCATCTACTGAGATTTTTTTTTATGCTAATTTGGAGTTTAGCTAAAATTTTAGCAACAAGATAACATATTTGATTAATTTAGTGCACTGAGAATTGTTAGGCTATTCTGGAGTTTAGCTAGTATTTAAGCTACGAGCTATCTTTTTTGGCTAATTTGGTATCTACTGAAATCTTTTATGCTAATTTGGAGTTTAGCTAATATTTTAGCAACAGGCTAACGTTTTTGGCTAATTTAGTTTATTGAGAATTTTTAGGCTATTTTGGAGTTTAGCAAGTATTTAAGGAACAAGCTAGTTTTTATGGCTAATTTGGCATCTACTGAAACTTTTTATGCTAATTTGGAGTTTAGCTAATATTTTAGCGACATGAAAATGTTTGGGGCTAATTTGTAATCTGCTGAGGTTTTTACTGGCCAATTTTAGCTTCAACTTTAGCAACAGGCTAACGTTTTTGACTAATTTAGTTTACTGAGGATTTTTAGGCATGTTACTATTAAAATGTTTTAATTATCAGCAAGTTTTGATAAATAAAAACATTTCAAGAATTTTTTTTTTCAATCCAGCAAAAACTACAATTCCCAGATCCCCTCTTGTTCACATTTGGTATCGCTGAAAAGCCCCAAATGACCTCAAAGGAGTTCATTTGGTAACATCATTTGATCATTCGACATCTAATTGGTCAATTTGGTACTTGAATAATATGCAGTACAGAAAAAAATACATATAGTAACTAAGATTAAAATGTAAAAAAAGGCTATGTCCCATGACAGCTGTTTTTTTCCCCTTGGGATGCCAGAGAGTCCAAAAAAAAAAAAAAAAGGATTAGAAATCAGCATTAAAAGCCACAAAAAGGGTCAAACAATAAACATTTACAAAAAAAGGGCAATGACATAAAAATTGTGTGCAACAAAAAAAGCAAAGCAAAATTTATAGTTCCCACAAATGTCCTGTAGTGTTTTTTTAGGATTTTTAGCAAAAAATAAATAAATAAATAAAATAAAATAAAAAGTAGAAAGAAACAGCAGAGGATTTGATCACTATTACTTACATCTTTAACATGGAAAAATTCACTTCGTCGATCCAAGTACGAACTGATACATTCCATAAAATGTGGTCAAAATGGACAAATGATGAAAAAGCAACTCGGTCAGACTTTTCGTAAATCAAGCTGTGAAATGTGTGTCTTTGAATTTTATTGAGTTTATAAGAAAGGCAGTGGGGTCCCCCCTTTGTTACTATTTTTTTTTACTTTGAGTATGATTTGTTTTCTTTTTTGTCATAAACAAAAAGGCAAGAATGTATGAACCTTAAACCTGAATGTTATCTGCCTTCTCAAGAAAATTAAAAATTAAAAATTTAGAAATAAAAGTAGAAAGAAATGTCTTTATCAGTAAATTTGTGTCTGTTTTTCTTGTAGGTGTGCCTTTCTGGTGTCTGCTGGACATCGTTCCCATAAAGAATGAGAAGGGGGAGATGGTCCTCTTCCTCTTCTCCTTCAAGGACATCACTGACACTTATGGGAAAGGACATCACAGCAATAAAAATGACGGTACCCCAAAGAAGTGTTTGCATTTAAAAAAGAATACATCAATAGTCCAGCAGATGACATTTACTCTGTGATACTGTTGGGAGTTTGATTTAATCAGTTACTTTAAACCCCCTGCTATCAAAACACCACAACAAAAAAGGAAAATCGATTTTCTGCTTATTGTGACTGAAAATAAAATGTCAAAGAAACATATTTAACTAACGACAAGAAGTTCAGAAAAGAAAAAAAAAGACATTTGCTGATTTTAAAACCCAAAATATTGCATCAATAATTACTAATGTGCAGCTGCAGAGGACAGGAGGCAAAGGAGGAGGAGCCACTCTCACTTCAGTAAGGCCAGGAAGCGAGGACGCACCATGCTGTACCAACTGACCAGCCATTTCTCCAGAGGGGGCAAAGGAGATGTCAACCTGGGTGGAGTGAGTACAGCTTTATGACCCGTTCTTGTCCTAATGCTTTTCCTCCAACAGTTTTCCATGAAAGAAAAGAATCACACTTTATCCTAAGTTTGATAAGAGTAAAAGTTGTGCAGAAATAGTTAGGAGAAGATGAAGGACTTCAAAAAGTGATTGGTAATCCCTGAAAGACGCTTTTATTTTTTTAAAGACATGAAAATGTGAGAAAGAACTGCAAGAGAATCCAAAATAATGCTGTCAGGACACTAACTGCATTCAATCATTTATTAATTTTTAGAGCACCGTCCACCTCCATCCAAGTCAAACCATTAAATAATATAAGATTAAAAGGATAAAAAATAATTAAACATGAATTTAAAACACAATAAAATGCTTTAAAACTCTCCAGGGTAGCTCTAGAATAGCCGGTCACTGTTTATTCCAGAGTTTAGGAGCCAGCACAGCCACTTAAATCATTGAATAAATACAGTTACATTCAATCAAAAGTTCTCTGTTTGTATCTGAACCCTCCTGCTCATCAAACCTCTTTTGTTTGCTTTGTTTGAAACTTAAAACAGCAAAAATACCCCTTTTTCAAGAAAAAAAGTCATATTTTCTGTCTTTTTCAATAAGAAAAACGTGAAAAAAACCTGTATTTGTGACTCCATTTTTTTTCTTAATATAAGAAATCTTGATAAGACAATTTTTCTTACCCATATTTTTTGCTTATTTAAAGAAAATCTGACAATAAAGTACACATTTTTGAGCTTCTTAGTCATTTTTGACCAATTTCTCTTGTTACTCTTCACTCTCACTAGCCTCAGTCTACACAGTTTATTGGAGCTTTACCTGCAACCAATTTCTGTCTTGGGAAGAGCTTCAGATCACAGATATTGGACTTCTTATCTATGCAGATGACGCTCTAATTTTTCAGAGGCAACATTTTTGGAATCCAGTGTCTATGAAAAACAGAAGAGAAACAAATAATTGTAAAGTTTCTAAACCAAAAAGCAGAGAAACCAATAGGGTTGCAACAATTGAATTTTCCCACAATTCAGTTCAAATATCAATTTTTGAGATTTGTTTTCAGTTCGATCTGAAACTAGAAAAGTTGTGAACTTTAAAAATGTGTAAAATGTATGAATACCGAAAGAACAATGCTGAATGTTTTGATACCAATATTGCATAAGTTCCAACATGCATTTCTAAGTAGTTGAAAAATTGCATAAATTTCGAAAAAATGTAATATGCGTAAAATATTTAAATAACAAAAGAACAAGCATGAATTTCCTGAACTCACTGTTTTGAATTAAATGTTTTGATACCAATATTATATAGATTTTAAAGTGCACAAAGTACTTGAAGAATTTCTCATTTCAATGGGGCTAAAAAAAAATTGCACAAACAGTGAAAAATAAAAAAAAACTGCAAAAATCTATGAATACCAAAATTACAA
>NC_050530.1:3933840-3950512 GCF_002922805.2 Oryzias melastigma
GATAACAAGATTGCTTAAGTCTCAAAAGTGCACAAAGAATTTGAAGGATTTCAAGAATTTCCCATTCATTTTCAATAGGACTGAAAAATTACATAAATTGCAGAAAATCTTAAAAAACTGTAAAAAATATGAATACAAAAAGTACAAGCTAAAATGTTCTGAACTTGCTGAATGTTTCAATACCAAGATTGCTTAAGTTATAACAGTGTACAAAGTTTTTGAAGGATTTGAAGAATTTCCTATTCATTTTCAATGGGGCTAAAAAAAAATCGCATAAATTGTGTTAAATCTTAAAAACCGTAAAATATATGAATACCAAAAGTAAAAGCAGGAATATCCTGAACTGGCTGAACGTTTTAATACCAATAAAACTTGGTGTGATTGCTGATGTTATGTAACAAAACAAAAAAAATCATAAATTAAAATCTAGCTCAACTTAAACATACTGGTATGTAGTTTCGGTGCAACCATTCATTTTCCCCACACTTTGGTTAACATATACGGTTACAGCTCTGTTGTTTCTGAAAAGCTCCAGTTTTCCTGTTTGTCACTTTTCGAGCTTCCTGTAATCCTCCTGGGAGAACAGGAGTGCAAATTTGGAAAACTTTCTCAAAGTGATGTCCCTTACCTGTCTGTCTCTGAGTGGTTTAGCAGATGTTCTGAACAGAGGGTTCTCATAAACAGTCACAATTTTCACATTGATTTACTTACTGACCAGTGTCTTTACTAGTTATTTAATTAGGAAAACTCGACAGTAAAGATTTCTTATTTCCTTGTAATAAAATACTCCTATTGCAGGAAAGTCTGCATTCATCATCCAGGTTTCAAACCATTTCCCTCTACAAGCTCACATTATTTTACACTCTTACTCCCTCATTTAACCGTGCACACACTTCTGCGGCTTCACACTCTGACACAGCCTTCATTATCCTCCGACTTCACCTTTGTCTCCAGGATTTTAGAGCGTTAAATTCGCACAGAGTTGAGATTTCTCTTCTTTGAAAAAGGAGGTTGGTGTCGGGAGTTTCCTCACATGTGACAAAACAGAGGAAAGAAGGAATAATTCAGTTTCTTAAAGTCAGAGTGCAGAAATCAGGATATTGAATTTAGAACTCCGCATACTATTACTATTATATATCATGATAATTTGTAGTTTAAAAAGTTGCTTGTAAAAAAAACTTGACTGATACATGGAAAACATAGAAATGTGGAAATCCAATGTAGCCATGGTAACGATTTTAGAAAACTAATGAGAAAATGCATACAAAGCACACACAAACACACAAGAAAATTAAGTACTTTGTATCCATTTAATTCATTAGTATTCTAAAAAAATACGTTGATTTCTTATAAATAAAGATATTCATAGTTTTGAACTAAATTCTCCTTAGTTATTTCCTTTTCATATGTCCATCCATTCATTTTCTAAACCCGTTTTCTCCCTTTTAGTGTCATGGAGATGTTTTGAATCCATGGATCGGGCTTTCCTAATAGAACTAATCCTGGAGGATCTTATACTGTCTTAATGAAAATAAGAAAAACAGTAAAATCATGGATCTGAAGCGATCGCAAACGGTACGACTGCACCCTCAGTGGGCCAAAGTTCGCTAGCTCGCTAAGCTATCCACGTGGCGGCTGGCTAGCGTAGCAGTCGCTCCAGCACCATGGGCTCTGTATCAGGCTGGCGACCTTTCCAGGGTGCATCCCTCCTTCGCCAAACAGTAACCAGGAAAGTCCAATCCAGCGGGTCAAGAAAACAGATAGAAGTTTAGGACGAAAATCTTTGCTTTCAGCGGCCATATTGGATGTATTTTTATACCCCAGAGTTCTGCAACCTACGGCTCTAGAACCACATGTGGCTCTTTTATCTCTCCATGGTGGAAGAAAAATAAAACAGTCATTTTAAAAAATTTGGAGATTAGCTAATATTTTAGCAACATGCTAACGTTTTTGGCTAATTTGTTATTTTCTGGGGTTTTAGGCTAATTTAGAATTTCTATTTTGGAAACAGGCTAATTTTTCTGACAAATTTAGTTTACTGAGGAATTTTAGGCTATTTGGGAGTTAAGCTAGTTAGTAATCAAGCGATGAGCTAGTTTTTTTGTGGCTAATTTGGGCTCTAATGACGCTTTTAATGCTAATTTGGAGTTTAGCAAATACTTTAGCAATATGCTAACATTTCTGGCTAATTGTTATCTACTGGAGTTTTTAAGCTAATTTAGAATTTAGCTTTTATTTTAGAAACATGCTAACGTTTTTGGCTAATTTGTTATTTTCTGAGTTTTTAGGCTAATTTAGAATTTAGCTTTTATTTTAGCAACATGCTAACGTTTTTGGCTAATTTGTTATTTTCTGGGGTTTTAGGCTAATTTAGAATGTAGCTTCTATTTTAGAAACAGGCTAACGTTCTTGACTAATTTAGTTTACTGAGTAATTTTAGGCTATGTAGGAGTTCAGCTAGTAATTGAGCAACGGGGTAGCTTTTTGGGGGGCTAATTTGTCCTCTGATTAAAGTTTTTATGCTAATTTGCTTAGTAAATATTTTAGCAATATGCTAACATTTTGGGCTAATTGTTATCTACTGGACTTTTTAGGCAAATTTAGAGTTTAGCTTTTATTATAGAAACAGGCTAAGGTTTTTGGCTAATTTAGTTTATTGAGGAATTTTAAGTTAGAAGTTCAGCTAGTAATTAGGCAATGAGGTAGCTTTTTCGCTAATTTGGCTTCTAATAAAAATTAGAAGATAAAAAAAAAAAAAAAGCTGAGTCTGATTGGTTGTGGCCCAAATTGTGGCGCAAGACCTCAGATCACGTCTGTACATAGACTGAACATTGAAACTTGACTCCTCTGCCGTGCAAATTACATCTAGTGTGAATGCAACATCAGTTCTTCTTTACTGTTAATGTTTTTACCACATTTTTTACTTCAGAATGTGAACACTTCTCCTCACGTTTACACAAAAGCACTTTAAGATGCTGTTTATGTCTGTTCTGCCAGCATCTATGCTGTCAGCCTGAGACTGATTCAGTTATTGTGAGGGAGCCAACACGCTCTGACCTCTGACCTCAAGCTGCTCCATCTCTCAGAAGAGACGTTTTGCTGTCTTGTCTTTTAAACAGACGAAAGTGAAACTGCACCATGAAAATTTCATGTGATGCCGAGCTTTAGATAAATGTGGCAGACGTGAACTTTCTTACCTCTATTTTCTCACCACGTTTTCTCACCACCTCTATTGTTCTTTCTTCACACCTTTTTTATTACATTTTTTTTTTCCATCGATGGATAATTCTGAGGCCTAGGATACTATAAGTATACAGAGAGCTATATAAACATGATTGATGCTTTTTTATTTGTCATTTTATTTTCTCGCCTAAATTTGAAAGATACTAAAAGTGGTTTATTGTGCTTCGGAACAGCCATATGTGAAATCGGAGGTGGATGGCAACAAGTTATGCTCATTTTCTATAAAAAAAAATAAAAAAGAAATATATTTAAATCATTTATTAGCCCTAAGAGTAGTTTTATTTCACTGTACATTTGATATGTTTTAAAGTAATCAGTAATGAAGAACTACTATTACTTTTAGGCAGTAACTTCAATGTTTTTTTTTATCATATTATTACTCTATTTTTATTTTTACATTTTTTTGCTCTATGCTCAAATTAAAGTCCTATTTATTTTATAGTTCATGAAATTGCAAGAAACTGCAAAACAACATAAATTAGATTTTTTTTTTACTTCTTAGAAAGTAACATTTTTACTCCTTTTAAACAATCAAAACGCATCATAAAGTGTGTTTGTGTGGTCATATATGATATATAATTCTAATGTATTTTATTTTTTTATAATTGTGCATTTGTAGATTCACAAAAAACAACTAATTATTTCTTTAAATGCTCTTATTTGAAGTTTAATTTTTAAATCAACATTTGTCTTGTATATTTTTTCCCAAATTTCACTACAATAAACAAGATTAGTTGAATTTATGTTGAATATAAAAAAACATTTGTTTACTGAACTATTCCTCTAGAAATGAGTCAAAATTATTAAAAATGTGAAAAAAATCAATAAATAAGTAAAAAATCTCCCAGAAAAATGGTCTCACCATCAATTCTATTTCTCAAAATAAGATTATATTGCTATCGCAAAACTGTATTGATAAGATTATTGTTGACTGTAAGATATTTTTTTATTTAAGGGTTCTTTTTACTTTTGTAGGATTCCGTTTTTACAGTGTTTTTGTTTGGTTTTGTAGATGTCAGCATCTTTGTTTTCTTGGAGTAATACTGCAGACATAAAAGTCTTTAGAGTTCTGCTTCTCTTACTGTTGATGTGTTTTGTATACACAAATTAAATCTATGGAATTCTGTCATGAAGAAGTTTCCATATGTGCCTGTTATGAGTTGCTGCCGTATAGTGACTCATTTGAGAGAATGCTGACATTTACATTGTCACTGAAAATATTGGCACTGCAACCTCCATCTGATTATCATTTAATTTCCCAGCAGCCCATCTGATGACCATCTGCTAATCAACATATTCATCTGTGCATGTCTAGTGTTCTCATACAATTATCAACTTGAGTTTAAAATTCAAGAGGCTGTTATTACTCGACGTTCAACTGTCTTCTTCACTCGCTTTGACAGAACATGGTGGACAAGCCGTCCATCCCCGAGTACAAAGTGGCGGCGGTGCAGACGTCTCGCTTCATTCTGCTCCACTACAGCGTCTCCAAGGCCCTGTGGGATTGGTTGATCCTGCTGGCCACCTTCTACGTGGCTGTTACCGTCCCCTACAACGTCAGCTTCACGCCGCACGATGACGCCGTCACGGCCGCGCGCTCCACCATCGTCAGTGACATCGCCGTGGAGATGCTCTTCATCATCGGTGAGTGGGAGGTCAAAACTCAACCGTAGAAGTAGCTGTTAGCAATTCTGTAAGGTGACCAACTCGACTCACATGAATGCAAGTGACACAACACAATGACAAAAGCCGAAGTACGACAACAAAAGCTGAAGAACAACAGGAAATGCCAAAGCAAGACGACAAAAGCCGACAACACAATAACAAAAGCGGAAGCAAGACGACAAAAGCTGAAGCACATTGACAAAATCCACAACACAATGACAAAAGTGGAAGCACAACGACAAAAGCTGAAGTACAACAACAAAATCCACAACACAATGACAAAAGTGGAAGCCAGCCGACAACAGCGAAAGCAAGACGACAAATGCTGAAGCACGTTGACAAAAGCCACAACAAAGAAGACAAAAGTGGAAGCACAACGACTAAAGCTAAAGCACAATGACAAAGGGTAAAGCAAGATGACAAAAACCGAAGCACAACTACAAAAGTCGAAGCCCGACGACAAATTCCCAAACAATACGACAAAAGTCGACAACACGAAAACAAAAGCGGAAAATAGCCGACAACAGCAGAAGCAAGACGACAAATGCGGAAGCATGGCGACAAAAGCTACAACATAACAACAAAAGTGGAAGTACGACAACAAAAGCTGAAGAACAGCAGCAAGTGCCCTAGCAAAACGACAAAAGCCAACAACACAAAAACAAAAGTGGAAGCTAGCCGACAACAGCAGAAGCAAGACGACAAATGCTGAAGCACAGCGACAAAAGCCACAGCACAATGACAAAAGTGAAAGCACAACTACAAAATCCACAACACAACGACAAAAGTGGAAGCTAGCCAACAACAGCGGAAGCAAGACGACAAATGCTATAGCACATTGACAAAATCCAAAACACAGTGACAAAATGGAAGCTAGCCAACAAAAGCCAAAGGACCACGACAAATTCCCAAACAATACGACAAAAGCCGCCGACATGAAAACAAAAGCGGAAGCTAGCTGACAACAGTAGAAGCAAGACGACGAATTTGGAAGCACGTCGACAAAAGCCACAACACAACGACAAAAGCCACAAAGCAACGACAAAAGCCACAAAGCAACGACAAGACTCAGTGCACAACGGGCATACCTGAAGCATGACAAAGAAAACCACAACGCAATGAAGAAAAGCCACAACACAATGACAAAAGCCCAAGCATGACGACAAAAGCCGAAGTATGACAACAAAAGCCAATGACAACACATGATAAATGAGTTTTCTTTTATTTCAAACTGTGCTTTAAGCAACAAAGTGGTGAAAAAAAACATTGGAAGATCTTAAGAACAGGCTTGAAAATGACTGAAAAAGTAGGAATTTGAGAAGAATAAATTCCTACTGTACACTTGGCCTTTGGTCCACTCATTCCTGGGACATGTGAGACTTTACCCAGAGACCCACGACACTCAGAAAAATATGCAACAAATTTAAAATAATGTAAATACTTTTGCTCAGGTGAAAATCACCCAGCGATAGTACTTTAGGGTTAATAACAGAAAGGAATTAAGGACTTTTTTTTTTTTTTTTAAGGTTTTTTCAGTTTATTTAAATGTATTGGCGCTGTCCATCTGCATTCACACTAGAGTGAACTCTGGTGTGATTCACTCTAGTGTGAATGCAGATGGACCAAATAATAAAAAAGGAAACAAAAAGTAGAAATGTTTGTAGCAGAAACTACACATGTAGTGACCTCCATGCATGAAATGGTTTAAATAACCTGAAAGTTCATGTTTTTTTAATTCTCCTTTATTACTTGAGTCACATTTTTGTTGATTTCTTTGTCCTTCCAGACATTATCCTGAACTTTCGCACCACCTACGTGAGTCAGTCAGGCCAGGTGGTGTACGAAGCCCGCTCCATTTGCATCCACTACGCCACGACTTGGTTCTTTGTGGACTTGGTTGCAGCTCTTCCCTTTGACCTGTTATATGCCTTCAACATCACAGTAGTGAGTACGACTCCATGACTACAATGACCACTCTGTTGTCCATCAGAGAAATGGACACACAACTGGAAAGATGCTGTAGCTGCACTTGTGGCATTTATAAAAATAAGAGACAATTAATTCAAAAATCTTTTTTGAAAGCAACACAAGTCAGAATACTTTTTTAGAAAAACTGACAGAAATGTTTCACAGGTGGCTTGTCATGAAAAAGACATCCTCTTCATTGTATTTTAGAGACATGTAAGTTAAAAATACTTTTACCGTATGTGAAGAGGCTTAATATAGAAAATGTCAGACAGCAAAAAAAAAGCTAAAGCTTTCAGACTAGAGAACCAAGAATGTGCATTAAGACAAGACATTATTACACACAAGAGTTTTGTTGTTTTTTTTAGTGATGCTGGAGAGTATTTTATGTATCATATAACTTGTGTGATCATTTAGGATTAAAACGTAAAACCTTAAATTCCTCCTTTAAAATTGTAATTAAGGCTGATATATAAAAGGGATCAAACCAACTCTTAACGGGAGAATAATATGAGCAAATGACCGTTATAGCTGGTATATTTTTAAGATTTATAGTCTGGAAAACTATGTCCAAAATATGACCTAAAATTGTCAAAGTATAACTTTCTGTTGTTGCTGTGTGACTATGTGACTCAAGGTTTTAATTAAAAAGCAAATAAATAAGTATTTGTATAAAAAATTGTGGAAAAAAAATTAAAAAACATTTCGTTTTTTGTTGTTTTGTAATAAACTACCACAGAGTATTAAGCCAGTTTACAAAAAATCGTTTTTTATTTACAAATTTAAAGTCGTAAATTTATGAGAAAAAAGTTGTAAATATATAACTTAATTATGTCATAGACCATGATCATTTTTCTTGTAAAATTATGTTTTCAAATTGTACATTTGTAACTTTGAATGCCTTAAATATGACTTTAAAATACGTAATTTAATCAGGAAAATTTGTATATTTACAACTTTAAAAGTCATAAGCTAAATTTAATGATGATTTTTCTTTCAAAATTTGTGACTTTAAATGTCATATATATACGACCATAAAATATGTGAAGTTTTGAAAAATAAGTCGTAACTGTTAAATATGAGAATAAAGTCGTATATTTACGAAATTAGGACCCATAGGATCAATTTATGTCTTTTTTTCTTCATAAATTTACGTGTTTTCACATCGTAAATTTTGTGATTTTAAATGTCTTAAATTTTTAACTTATAAATGTGTAAATTTATGAGAAAAAACTTGTAATTTAAATTACAGGAATAAAGTCATAGGCTTTTTTTCCCGTAAATTTACTTATTTACGAGTTGTAAATCTGGGACTTTAAATTATTTTTTTAATATCTTTAAAAATGTACAAAAAAAGTCTTAACTGTTACATTACAAGAAGGAAGTTGTATATTTATGACTTTGAAAGTCAGAGGTTAAATTTATGATGAATTTTCTTGTACATTTATGTGTTTTCAAAGTGTAAATTTGTGACTTTAAATGTAGTTAATGTACAACTTTGACCAATTTACAAGAAAAAAAGGACATAAATTACCAAGACAAAAACACCAAAGTTGTCTGTTTATCAGAGCCGTGCTTGTTGATGAAAATTTTAATTTGTTTCTGGATAGATTTAAAAACAATGAAATTCTAAACCTTTTGGAGACTCAAAATCACATTTTTATTAACATAAGAATGTTGAGGAGACTATGTCAAAAACTGGGATATTTCAGACGAAAACATCACCCAGACTTGAAGGAGATCCTGGAATTTGTGAAGAAAGAGAGAATTGGAAGTAACCAGCTGCAGAGATATCGATGATTACATCTACAGGAACTGCAGAGATTCTGCAAACAACAAAGAAACTTGTCAAGTTATCAATCAACATTCAGATTACCTGTTTTAATCCAAGACAGTTCGACCAAATTTCATGGAGTTGCTGCCTCACATGTCCCTCACTTGCACTTTTTTTTATGTGGTCGTAATACTTCAACATAATACACAAATCATATATTGAAGCAAAACAAAACTATGACTCAAAAATGTAGGGGAAGTCATGGGGACAGTGAATCATTGCATCCCCAGTACATTCATATATGTGGTTAAACGTCAAAATGGAGAAATGACGGATGCTTTCTTCTTTTCTCTTTAGACCTCGTTGGTCCACCTGCTAAAGACGGTGCGTCTGCTGCGACTCCTTCGTCTTCTGCAGAAGCTTGACCGCTACTCCCAGTACAGCGCCATGGTGCTGACCCTACTGATGTCAGTGTTTGCCCTGCTGGCGCACTGGATGGCCTGTGTCTGGTACATGATTGGACGCAAGGAAATCGACACCAACGAGACGTGGGAAATTGGTGAGTCTGGCAATTCCCGTGTTCTTAACTATATTTGTGTTTTACCTCGAGCTTGATGTTACTATCTCAGTAGAAAACCCCCAAACTGCATCCAGTAGAGCGAACAGACTTTTGTTTTGTCGGCTATAAATAGTTCTGGCTCACCTATTGTGTGTCTGGCTGTGCTCAGTGGTGGTGAACGGCATACTCTGCAGTCGTAATGAGAACTGTCAAAAACCACATCAAAAGCTTGAAGTATTTTTCATTTTTGTGTTTGGAAGCAAAACAAAACTCATCAAAAAATGGAAAATCTCTTTCTTTGATTGTTAACCAAGAGATTACGGTTTTGATGAGTCTCATTCAAGCAGGAATGGAAGCGTTTGTGACTCAGAATTCAAAATAAAAGTCAAAACTGGAAATGCTTTTTCATTTTCACAATGTAACTGCATTACTTGTCTTTTAATTGAAATGCAGCTTAATTTAAATGATAAAGAAAACGGGCGAAATTCAATTAGAAATATCAAATTTGAAAATTAAAATGCATAAACAGAAATGCTTTTTCATTTTCCCAATGTACTCGTCTCTTAAATAAAATGAAAAAGCAATTCTCTGAACATCATTTCCATTTTCAAAGTCAACACCGCTCCTTCTGTGACATAATTAAAGTAACAAAGAAAAGGTCATTTGACATTTCAGTTCTAAAAGGTTCTTTGGTAAATTTGTATCAAAATGTAATTAGAAATATTAAATTTAAAAATTAAGATGCATAAACAGAAATGCTTTTTTCCTTTTCACGATATAACTGCATTACTTGTCTCTTAAATAAAATAAAAAGCAATCCACCGAACAGCTTTTTCTTTTTCTTCTTCAACACAGCTCATTCTGTAACTTAGTTAAAATGATAAAGGAAAGGGCATTTGGCATTTCATTTTAAAATGTTTTCTAGGAAATTTCTACCAAAATTCAATTAGAAATATCAACTTTGAAAATTAGAATTTATAAACAGAAATGCTTTTTCATTTTCACGATGTAACTTGTCTCTTAGATAAAATGAAAAAGAAATTCTCCAAACTGCGTTTCCATTTTCTTCATCAATACCGCTCATTCTGTGACATAATTAAGGTGACAAAGCCATTTTCACATCCCGCCACGCAAAAAGTGTCTCATAAATTAGTTTGAGTTAGCAGTTTCAAGGAGAGCACCATGATGACGTCAGTGCTTTGGTTAGTGTTAACGGTAAACGACATGCCATTCTCACTGACTTATATAGAAAAAACGGGAAAAAAGGAACCAAAAGGAGGAAAAACAAGCTCAAAGCAGAAAGTTGATCTTTTCATTACAGTGAGCACTGACATAATTGCTTTATGAGACACTTTTTGCATGGTAGGATGTGAAAATGAAAAAGCAGTCTTTGTTGGCTTTGTCACTTTAATTATGTCACAGAATGAGATGTGTTGATGAAGAAAATGGAAGGATTGTTTTTGCATTCTATATAAGAGATGATTAATGCAGTTACATTGTGAAAATGAAAAAGCATTTGTGTTAATCCATTTTAATTTTCAAATGGGATATTTCTAATAGAATTTTGGTTCAAATGAAATGTCAAATGCCATTTTCTTTATCATTTTAATTAAGTTACAGAATGAGCTGTGTTGAAGAAGAAAAAGAAAAAGCCGTTCGGAGGATTGCTTTTTCATTTTATTCAAGAGACAAGTAATGCAGTTAGATTGTGAAAATGAAAAAGCATTTCCAGTATTGGCTTTTATTTTGAATTATGAGACACAAATGCTTCCATAAGCAAGTGCTGCTAAGGACAACAGTAAAGCATTGATGAGAGATGTTTCTAAAGGTCTGCACTCATGCTTGTGCATACTTCCTGGTGTCTCAGAGGAGGTGATGTCATTCCTCCTAGGATACGGCTGTTTTATCCCATGAGATGCATGTCTTGCATCAACACACCGCCCTCCTCACTCTGCCTTTTCTCTGACACACAACAAGAAAGACACTTTGTTCTTTCTCAGACACCAGATCACAGGTCTACCCGCAGACATGCCGGTAACAAGATCCATACTGTTTGAACTTCTCTGTTTAAAGGATGGCTCCACGAGCTGGGGAAGCGACTGGAGACGCCCTACGTGAACAGCACGGCAGGCGGTCCCACCGTGCGCAGCTCCTACATCGCCGCCCTGTACTTCACCCTCAGCAGCCTGACCAGTGTGGGCTTCGGAAACGTCTGTGCCAACACCGACGCCGAGAAGATCTTCTCCATCTGCACCATGCTCATCGGCGGTACGTCTGACACCGGGCTGTCATCTTCCTTGCCAGGACCTCGTCTCCGTTTGGCATGCCGGTGCAGGAGATTGAGCGGGAATGAGGTGGAATTTGGCTGGCCTTTAAATCACAGCTTGCTGCCATCTCTCAGAAACAGGTTATTTTAGCAAAGGTGGAAGCAATAGGTGCAACAACCTAAAAAATAAACAATATTTTTTTTAGTAAACAAAGACGCTTTTTAGTGTTTGAGTTGACAAACAAATAAATTAGAGATGATTAAAGCTCATGGTTATATGGATAGAGAAATGGGGAGTTGATTTGGGATTTACCTGAAAACAAGTTCTCAAAAATAGTGACTAATTGAAAAATAATGGTAAGGCCGGGGTTCCTGCAGTCTTAAATTATAATTTAGAAATCATTTTATGTAAAAAGTTTATACAAAAATTTTCAATTTTCAATTATTTTGATCAAATTACTTAAATAAACCAGCTGTTATGCACCAATATGTTTGAAAAAAGAAAAGCATCACAGCACAGACCACAAACAAGATAAGAAGATACAGTTTTGACCATAAAATGGGAATAAATTAATAAAATGGAAAATATAGCCTTAAAAAGGTCTTAAGAGTCTTACATTTAACTTGAAGAAACTTAGAAATCGTATGAGACTCAACCTTTTATTGAACCACAACAAAATATTTTACATCATGGAAAGGATCCAGTAACCAGTACAAATTGAGAAATTACCTAGAATTTTGAATTGAAATTCTATCAAATTAATTTGTCTTTTTGCTCATTTTTAAAGTGTGGATCAGCTTTTCAATCCATTATCTTTTACTTCTGCCAAGTCATCAATAAATTTACTTTTTTGGGAAAAACTGAATTACAAGATGACCATAAAGCTGTTAACTACCAAGTAGTTGTTTTTGCTTCCTGATAGGATATTTGTGTTTGTGATCATTTACTAGTCATCAGTTTACAAAGAAGATTTAAGTATTGGCGAAAGTCTGAGTCTCACCCCCCCCCCCATACGAGTGCAGTGGGTTTTTGGGGTTCTCGTGGTCTTTAGAGGGTCATGGAAAGGATCGTAAGGGAAGCACAGGTGTGTCTCACAGTTTCCTTGAGGCTCAAAGGAAGTCATGAAAATGGAATGTACCATGTCTTACATGTGGTTAAGTGTTTTGTGTAGTATTTGTAAGGCTAATACAAGGGGGCCACAATACCTGGGACGCAGACCGGTACCGGTAATCGGTACTGGTAATGGTACTCTAACCTGGGTCGGGGTATCTAACCCGGTATCCTAACCCTACCCTGTTCCCATTAAACCATGGGTCCCCAACCATCAGGTACCGGTACCCCTACCTGATACTGGTTCCGCGTCCAGTATTGCATCCCAAGGGTTGGGGACCTCTGATTGAAGCATGTAAAAAAACTACAAGTTGGGGACACCTAAAATGTCATAAAGTGGGCCGAACCATGCGTTCGACAATCTGGAAAGTAGACTTACCATATTGTGGGTTTTGGGGGGTTCAAAAAAACAAAACGACATGTTGACCCTTTTCTATTTCAACCTTACATACCCTTGTATACGTTTTAACTACAGTCTGTTAGTTGCTGCATACCCATAGTAAAAATTAGCTTGAACAGTTTCGCTCTACGGGCTCACCGAGTGGTCTATAACCCCGATATTCCCTAGGGGCTATCAGGACAGGTTTGTCCATTTCTTGCCCACAGACAGCCAATATTCAAGCTTAGGGTAGTTCTGGGTAGTGCTTAATGAGTCCTCAAAGCCTGATGTTGCTTTTACATTGAGTTGTTTGGAGAGCAGTTTGTTTCCTCACATTGTTTGGTTTCTACTAACTCATCTGATCTGTGGTCCATCTAAGATGAGAGTATCAGTTCATATGCAAGTGAACCCCAATGCGGTTCACTACAGTGCGAATGCAAAACAAAAAGAAACAAACTTGATTCCAGATTTCAACACCCTGGATGACTCTTTCTGGTACCAACTACATTTTGCTCTTGCAGCTCTCATGCACGCTGTGGTCTTTGGTAACGTCACCGCCATCATCCAGCGCATGTACTCCCGCCGATCCCTCTACCACACTCGCATGAAGGACCTGAAGGACTTCATCCGAGTGCACCGCCTCCCTCAGCAGCTCAAACAGCGCATGCTGGAGTACTTCCAGACAACATGGTCAGTCAACAACGGCATCGACGCTAACGAGGTAGGAGTCCTCTTCAGCGCTGGTGGTCTCTGTCCCTGAGGGACTCCAAGGTTTAACAGTCTGTCAGGAGATCCATCCCTTACCCAGTTTAATTCGCCAAACTGATCCCCCACTGAAGTTTACGAGAAGCGGTGATGCATTCTGTAACCGAATCATCAGTGTTAATTACATGTCCTTCAAACAACAGCTCCTGCACAACTTTCCTGATGAGCTGAGGGCCGACATCGCCATGCACCTGAACAAGGATATCCTCCAGCTGCCCGTCTTTAAGGGGGCCAGTCGTGGCTGTCTGCGCTCGCTCTCCCTTCACATAAAAACCTCTTTCTGCGTACCGGGGGAGTACCTGATCCGGCAGGGTGACGCTCTGCATGCCAATTACTTTGTCTGCTCCGGGTCTCTAGAGGTGTTGAAGGATGACATGGTGTTGGCTATATTAGGTGTGTATCAAGGGAAATACCAGGGAAAATTTGTCTGTTATCAAATAAAGCCATCAAGTGAGTCCTTATTTGGGATTTTCAGGAAAAGGAGACTTAATTGGATCGGATTTGCCTGGGAGTGAGCAGGTGATCAAGACCAACGCGGACGTGAAAGCCCTCACCTACTGCGATCTCCAGTACATCAGTGTACGCGGACTGAGAGAGGTGCTGGAACTGTACCCCGAGTATGCAAGCGTGTTTGCCTCGGACATCCACAACAACCTGACCTACAACCTGCGTGAAGGCAGCCAGGGCGAGGTACCAGACGCACATCTACACAAAACTCACCTATTATCCTTAACCCTTTAACACCAGAGCTCAAGTGTTGACATCCTTTTGACCACTAAAACTCTTCAATCGTTAATTAACATAAATCCAACGCATTCTGAAGCAGAGAAAAGCTGCTTTGTGCTGATATGCAACCTTTTAGAATAGAATAGAAGTGGATTATTCTTACAAAAGAGAAGTTGACCTAATTATTCATACACAATCCAAAACCTTAAATTGTGTATATACTGTTATTGCTGAAATATAAGGCGCACTGATAATGAATGGTCTATTTATTAACTTGTGCAATATATAACATACGACAAGTGAGACAAAAGAGTCATAAGCTGTGTTTCCATTGATTATTAAAAATCATAAATTGGATTTGAGGTAATAAATTAATCTAATGGAAACATGACAATTTCAGAAAAACTTGCAAATATCGAAAAAACAAAAAGTTGCTGAGCTTGTAGAAGGTGTTTTTTTGAGGTGTATTGAAATTGACACATTTCGCAACCTGCAATGGAAACACTTCTTTTTTTTTTATTATTAAATGAGTCACATGACCAACAGTCAGTCCACAAACGGTCCCACTGCATCACACAGATCCATAGGTCCTCATTAAAATCACCAACCACAATTTCCCATAATTAAATCATCTGTAGTCACTCCCACGTAGTTTCCACTCCATGGCCTGAAAAAGACGCCGACGTCTCCTTTGATAGATGATGTATTTTCTGTAAATTAAAGCATTTGAATGATTTATCGCGTGAGTTGTTTTGTGTTTATTCGCATAATTATGATTTGTAATTACAAAATTTTGCTTTTTCGACATTTATAGAATTTTGATAAAGTAACAGAAGGGCAGCTATAGGTTAAAGTCCACCAGTAGACTTTATGACTGCAGTCACAATAGCTCAAGAACTTGTTTGTAACATGCTACACGTTAGCCACATTAGCACACTCACAGCACCTGTAGCTCCCAACACATAAAAAACAGACCGATACCACTAAAACAAATGTTACAGTAGCTACGCTAACTCCCAACGCTATTACAAAAAAAACACAGTCCGACACCGAGACACGTTAGCTCGTTTACAATAACACCCAACCTTGTTAGCAACTTATAAAAAACGGCTGACATTTTGACAGACATTATTTTAATATTAGTAAGCACAATATATATGGATATCTTCAATATTTTGGGCTCATTTAAAAGAAAAATGAGGTTTTACGTGTGTAATCGATAAAAATATGCTTAGTTTTGCTCACAAAATTAGGTTTAATAAAAAGTTACAATTTCATTTATTATGAAAAGTAACTCTCAGACATATTAAAAAGTGGATGTTTGGATTTTAAGTTGAATGCGCTTTGTTTTATATATATATATTTTTTTTAAATAAGCGGTTTGTGTGAGAATATGGAAAAACTAGACAAAAATCTATTGATGCAAACTTGTGTTTTCTCAACACAACAGTCTGACAGTAGAATTGTGCACAGAAAATAATAAACAACATTCATGCTGGCCCTTCAGGCACCTTTGTTTCTCTCCTTGACATCGGTGCCCCCTGAGGCCGTCTCATCACTCTCCTTGACACTTGTTCTGCCACAGCGACCAAAGGCCAATTACAATGAGTGGGTACCACTGTCAGGCAGCATCTCACCCCCCCACAGCACAGCAGGATGACATTACACCCACACAACCGTCTCCCATCAGCATCCACTGTTGTCCTGAACAGTTGTTTAACAAATGGAGAAAAGACCAAAAAAAAGGTCAAGAACAACACAAAAACTTATGAGAAATTTATGAAAAATATTGTCATAAAATAATGTTTACCGTTATATTAGTACTCTAAATTAAGAAATGAAATATTTCTAGTTTCTGTTCTCTGATGGGACATTTTAATGTTCTGCTGTACAAATAAACACAATTTAAATCAAACATGTTATATAAAAAGTAATTAAACTGACTTATTATTGTTGTAAATCAAGATTTTATTAAGATTTTATCAATGTACTTCATCTTTTTTAGTGAGTTTTTAAAAGTTTTTATTGTTTGGTTTTCTGCACATCCCTCCTTTAAAACACTTTTATCATGACGCTTTGATGTAAACATATATAAATTCATGTTAGAATACTTGTCTTTTCTGTTAGCGTACTCTGAATGAAGACCCTCTTGTGTTTTTACTGTTTTAACATGTTCTTGTGACGTTTTACCTGTAATGAACATATATGAAGAACTTGAA
>NC_050530.1:3950611-3951418 GCF_002922805.2 Oryzias melastigma
TCCTTTAAAACACTTTTATCATGACGCTTTGATGTAAACTTATATAAATTCATGTTAGGATACTTGTCTTTTCTGTTAGTGTGTTCTTCTGTAAAGACCCTCTTGTGTTTTTACTGTTTTAACATGTTCTTGTGGCGTTTTACCTGTGATGAACATATATGAAGAACTCGAAAACAGAAACCTAAAATTACATTTTTGAGATTTTTGTTATTCAAATCATTGGGAATGAGGAGCAGGTATCAGGAGGGGAAGGGGGGCGGGGTCGCTCAACACCATCCACAACTCAGAGGGGAATTTCTAATGAAGCACTGCCTCTCTGCAGAAACTATGTCCTAGAGAACAGAAAACAACAAGGATTTTTTTGTTTGTTTGTTTTATTTTAATTTTTTGGGGGGGAGGGGGTGCTAAGATGAAATAATCATCATAAAAAGACCAATGGGAATGCTTTTACAATAGATATATTGTCATTGGATGATGCACAAATGATGACAAAAGCGGCGTTTCCGTTACACATATGCGCAAAACTTTATTGAAATTCTAGAAATGTCGAAAAAACACAATATTGCAGTTGCACCGTTTCCATTAAATCTAAAAAAATATGAATAAAAACAAACCAACTCATGCAAGAGGTCATTCAAAAACACGGCGACGGATTTAATTTACAGCAGATACATCGTCATCATCTATCAAAGGAGACGTGGGCGTCTTATTGCTCTTGTGGTCACGTGACTCATTTAATTTAAAGAGAGTTTCCTCTACAGTTTTGTGAGATATGTCCATATGGATCATAAACCATCTCCTCCAAGC
>NC_050530.1:3951464-3957198 GCF_002922805.2 Oryzias melastigma
GTTTCATAGTTAATGGAAACACAGCTAGTGGCAGTGTAGTTTATAGCAATAATAATAAACTCATCATAAATGCTAAGTGAAGATTGTATTTTATTGAACGCTCTCATTTCAAGAGCAACTTATAATCCATTTTTCTACATGATTTTCTATCTTTACCCCCCTGAAATTATTATTATTATCAAGCTTACTTTTTCCTTTTTTTTTCTTCTTTTTACCTTTATAATCGCTCAGATTTAATGTTCAGAAGACATGTAGGAATTTTATATTTATTTCATCGTCTTGTTTTCTATTATTTACAGCATTTTTAGAAAAAAAATCAAAGCGCTCTTTTTGTAGAACCAGCCAAAATGATTAATTTTAAGACTTTTTGTGAAACCGTTAAATCAAAACTAATTATTTGTGTGTTGTGATGTGTGACTAAAGACCGACACTCCTCAAATGTTTTCACTTGTTCCTTTGTCACCTCCAGCTTTCTGTTTTTGGCTCCCACAGGCCTTTGTTTGTTTTGCTCATTAATTTAATCAATCATATTTTTCCTCAAGTGCGTTCCTTCTTTCCTTTAATGGAATCAAAAGAGTCAAAGCGTCACTTGTGTGTGTTAGCAAATCTGTGTTTTTGTCGTCCAGGAGTCTGGAATTGAGCTTCGATTGTGAGGCAGTTGAAGATGAGAGCTTAATGACGCGTCTCAGATGGATTCTCCAGCTCACAGCATGCATGCATATTTTAAAAAAACCTTCAATCAGTGGAGGGAAACTCACATCCGACCTCTGTAATGGACACTTGTTTAATTGGGATGTTAAAGAGAGGCTCATTAGGATGTCCTTTTCGCGTTTGGCAGTAGATGACCGAATTGTCGTCTGCAGAAAGTGTGCGACACATCAATGTTTTCGGGTTCAGTGGTTTGCTGGTAGAGATGCTTTTCATGAGATGCTGTCATCGGCAAACGTGACAGCCGATGCACCCCCCCCCAGGGACGCGACAGCGAATGAACGTTTGCTGTGACTCTAATGACCGCGTCACCATAGGAGGTTAATAAGGCACGGAGTGAGAGGAGCGAGGGAGTCCCCGGGGAGTTATGAGGATCAGCAAGTTTGTAGAGGCTGTCAGTTGTGGGGTTTCAGCCAGAACACAAGGTGTTTTTACAGAGACTTTTGGACAGTTAGATTGGATAAACATACAAACAGTGATCGGGCTCACGGTTTACAGAAGCTGTGAAAGCAATATGTCCGCTGAACTGCTACATTTGTCAACCTTGTTATGGAGCAACAAGATACTGATCATAGAGCGCTCAGATTGTGGAAAAACTGGACTAAAGTGCTCCCAATTTTTTGAAAATGGGATTCAGTTTAAGGTTGTGACAGAATTTCCCCCCCCCCACTCACTATATAGCATGTTCGTCATTTTCTAGTGCTGTCCGAATCTACTAATTCCAAAATCAAGTGCGAAAAACTAGCGCGCATTGATGCTCACTAGATTAGGGAATATAGACCACAATGCATTGCGGTCGAACAATTTCGAATGAAAAAACATGTTTAAATGTAATATTTGAATAACCACATTTTCACCAATGGAGTCATATATAAATGTGGTAAAATGTTCGCATTTATTCACCTTGTGAAATCGATGACGTCATATCCGGTGTTTAGAAAAACGAAAGAAAAGTAGTAAAAATCCAGCGCACTATATAGTTTTTTAGCAGTTTGGGGAGGAATTTGGACACAACCTAATATTTAGACTGGACACATTTGGTTCGCTTCGGCCCGCGGGCCAGATCCGGCCCTCCTCCAAATTTGGCCTGGCCCCCCAAACACTATCAGCGTCAGATAATTCATTTTTTTCTTTCTAAATCTGGCCAATAGAGACCCACGTAGAACATGACTTTTTATTCCACCCTTCTGCAGTCTGAACTGTGACGGGAGAGGATAGACTATTTATTGGTTTAATCTTTACAATGTTTTAGTATTATTTTTTTTCAGTGAGGATTACTGAAATCAATTATTTAAAATGTGTGGCTTTCTGGAAAACCATAAATATTTAAGTTTAGGCTGTAATTGTTACACTTTTTCTGCCTACAAACTGACCCCGGCCCCACATCAAACAAGAAAATAGTATGTGGCCCTCACAAGAAAAAGTTTAGGGACCTCTGGCCTAAAGTGAACCATTCCCCCCCAATAAATAAACACATTTTGAGTCTGAATACACCAAAACAGACCCTTGTCTGAGATCAGGAATCGCCCTTTGACCAATCTTTCAAGGTGGTCTCGTGTTTTTTCCAATCGGACTGAGCTTCGAGTCCGAATAGACACCGTGCTCAGAGTGGAACAACTGGACCAAAACGGCCACCGTAGCCGGTCAGAAGCGGGCAAACGTGGAGCAGCATTGCAACAGCAACTAGGAGTATGTATTGGCAAGAGTCTGGAGATATGATACGTATCGCGATGCATGTGCAACAATACGATACATGTCCTCGTATATCACAAGACAATATTTCACTTTTCTTTTTTAAATGATGACTTATCTGAATATTTTTGCACCTTTCACATTAATAAAATTGTAAAATATTTTTTTTTTATGATCAGAGCATTAAACACTCCAACTGTATCTCATATACATGTTGCTTTTAACCAAGAAAATTCATGGTGATTTTGTTTAAGTGATTTAGGAAATATTTTTTTCTAAAATTCAACGCTGTCTGATTTTCATAACTAAAAATGTTTCAGCCAGTAATGTTTCATATTTGTGGTTGAGAAAGACACTGAACTACATTTTTGCTCATACATGCATCACTAACTGAATATCGTCTTGGTAGCATTTTATATTGATCCAAGTATCGCCACACAAAATATTGCGATATTTCACTGAATCGATATTTTCTGTTCTCCAGTCTGAACACACCCTAAGTTACATTAGTTTATGAATTGTCTTGAAGTTGAATCATAGCAAATGGGCTTCAAATCAACATTTTGTCATCCATCCAAGAGGCTTTATCAGAGTGGTGCTGGGTTCAGTTCCATTTTTGTATGCGCCAGGTGGGACACCCCCATTCCTGCATATTGATGGCTTATTAAAGGGAAACGAAAAAAGGGAATGAAAACCTCTCCTTTTTAAACCCCTCTCCCCATCACAGGGTCATTGGGTTTGGTGGTGCTGGAGTTTTGGCAAATAGGAGACAAATTGTGTCTGAGGCCTCCCCTTCTGTTGAGGGAAGGGTTGTTAACATATACATGAATTGCTTCTCTGACCCGTCTTTCAAACCATCTGTCTTCTCTGTCGAGGATTTAGACATTTTGGTCTTTGAAAGAGTGTCCTTAAATTGTCTTTTAAATGAGAACAAACAGCAGAAACTGGTTGTGAGGTGGTGTTTCTCCTGTGTTGTGGCTCCAACTTAACTGTACTGACGGCATACACTACATTGTTTTTTCCCCAAAAGATAAAATATAATTTTTATTAAAATAGCTATAGATAGTATAACTTAATGAGTTTCTTTAATCACAAAAATATCAACACGTTACTGAAAAAAGGCACCTTTTTTACCCACTGTCTCAATCTTGATTCACAGTTTTTTAACATGGTATAACTATTTTCAAAATAATTATTTATCAACAATTTTTGCAGTTTTTCAATACAGTAAGGAGTCCCTTAAAAATAATAAATAAGAATATATGAGCTATTCTTACTGTAACATTTTTAAATTGAGAAAAACCTTTCCCGCCAAAAGTCTTATGGAAGCAGCCATTTTGAAAGGAGCGGGAAAAGCCTTTCTACTGCCCCCAGTGGAATGATGATGAACTACAGGTCAAAAAACCATGGACCGTTCTACAAAATGGGTTTTTAAGGAAAGTTTGGACAGTGCTGATGTAAATATGTATCAAATAGTATTTAAATGCTTGTATGGGGTTAAATTATGACCTTTTAATGTTTTATTATATGTTTTTAATATATTTATATTAATAATTTGTGATTTTTTTTTGTGATTAAATCAATAGATTAAAAAAAAAACCTTCGTATGCAGCTGGAATTAAGTAAAAGCTATGAAATATGCTTTGTAGGAAGATAATTACAAAAAAATACCTTAACCTATCTTATCATTTAATGCCAGAGGAGCTTAAAGAGAGCTTGTGTTCTTTTTGGGTCACTGTGTCAGTCACTGAAATTAAGAAGTTAAAATAAAAATGAAGAAACGATATTTGTGTCAAAGTTTAAATTAGCTCAGAACAACTGGTGACTTCAAAAGGAATAATAGTTGCTACAAAAACTAAAGCGCCTCACCATCTGTTGGATTTTTTTTGCATAAAACAACCCAAACTCAGAATGTGAACTTTAAATAGCTCAAAGTTTTCATACCTCTGCCAGCTTAAAGAGCAAATATGGCAGCTGCACAACAACATTGACCTTTATTTGGTTTAAGAACACACAAATATAAGGATTTTTTTGCTTAATTTATCTTAGCTGCTTGTTTTTTCCTTAATTGTTTGGTCCACAGACACAAACACACTTGAGTTAAAGAAACAATTGTTCCCATTCAGATAATTACCCATCCATATAGTTCTCCTTTTGGAGCTTATTTAATTTATTAATTCGGGTTTCCATTCACCAATTTAATTTTGGGTCATCCAAAAGCAAGATTTTATGTTTGAAACAACCAAATATGGAAATGTGACTTTAGCTCCAAGAATCATGCCATTTACATGCATTCACAGACTTATTTTTCTTTATTGGCAACTATATTTGTATCTAGATAATAATTTTTTTGTAAACACTCTAAATTGCCCTCAAAGGCCGTAAACCATGCAAAATCAACACATTGAGTTTTTAAGTGTATTATAATATTCATTTCTCACCATAAACAACCCCAAAGTGGTTTCTTTCTTGCATTTCTGAGTAATCCTCTAAAAACCTATACTCTCTGAGCACCAGCCCCTTCCAACCCACAAAAATGAGCTGACTTCACAAAGTGGGAACAGCCCCTTTCAGGAAGAGTCTGTGCTGCCAGAACCGTGTCCCCCCCCCCTACACACACACACACACACGCTGACACAAACACCCAATTTACTAACAGTGCTCAGCCAGTGGAGAGAAACACTCGGAATATTTTACTATTTCTCAGTGTTCTGGTAAAGATTTTGTAATTCACTTACAAAAAGAATTTACTGATGAACGGATCTTCGGTTGTATATTTCCATTTTTTGAACGAACTGGATAAAATAGAATGAAGTCACTTTTGAACGTTTGACACATAACTGCACGCTTCAAAGTGGAGAAGTCCCTCTAAAAAAATCCCTAAACCTACTTTGCTATGTGGGACACCTGTAGCAGCAGCGGCTCATTAATTGGTGGAGGGGCTCACGTAGAGCTGTTTGGCACCAATGCATTCCATGCTGGCTCTAAAATCATTCCAAGACGCCTCAGGGTTCGTTTTCCTTATCAGGAGAATTTGTCCTTGTCTGAAGAGACTTGCAGCTCCCAAATGAACGGATGTCGCATTTAATTCCCCTCCATTGAGACCAAACCGGGCTTTAGTAAAGGTCTATATTGAACGTTTATTTGTTGCATCGGCCTGTATATTCCTGTGGTTTGGTCACGTTCAGATGTATTTGGAGGCATTTTTTTACTTTAGAGGTTTGCATTCCTTCTGTCACCTTGTAATTTGACAACCAGCTGGTTTGAGTGCAACACTCCAGTAAACTAATACACAGATGGTTGGGATTCCCTGTAAAATTAAGGATGGAAAATG
>NC_050530.1:3957206-3957447 GCF_002922805.2 Oryzias melastigma
TCCAACTTAATTTAAATGTTGTGGTATATGTTTGTCTATATGTAGGTGTATGTATATATTTATGTATATATATATGTATATATGGGTGCAGATATATACGTGTACATAGGTATATATGTGTGTGCAAGTATATGGTTATGCGTATTTATAAATATTACATATATACTCCGTTAATATAGTACAACCGCAATGTAATTGTTGACAGCGGGGGTGGGGGGGGGTATTTATTTATTTATTTGTT
>NC_050530.1:3957652-3958190 GCF_002922805.2 Oryzias melastigma
TCATAAGATTAAGAGAAAAAAAATTCTACATTTTAGTAGAATTTAAGTAAAACATGTGGCCCATTCCTTTAAAAAAAACATATTTTTTATAAGGAAAGAGACCAGTTTTTTTTATTAAGTCCATAACTTTATACAAATAAAATGGTAAATGGCGTATATTGATATAGCACTTTTCTACCTTCTTACCTGGTTCACGCTGGACGAGGAAGCAGCGCGGAACGGAGGCTGCTTCTTGTTAACCTGTAGCGTGGTTCACATCAGGCGCGGAACGCCGCGGTCCTCCGCGGAGGGCTTCCGCTGTGCAGCGGACCTGGTCTATTTAGTGCGTGAGCTGTGAGTGATCCGCGTCTGGCAGAAAGTTACATCAAAATACATGAGAAAATCCTGTTTATTTTCACCATACAACCAATTTTTCACAATAAAACACAGCAAGTGACTAATGTGATCATATTTTTTTATCTAAGCAGACTACAGAGATCAAAGAAAGACATACAATCACAACACACACACAGATCAATGTAGTGGGCCAACCCCGGGT
>NC_050530.1:3958212-3961879 GCF_002922805.2 Oryzias melastigma
ACTTTTCTACCTTCTCACCTGGTTCACGCTGGACGGGGAAGCAGCGCGGAACGGAGGCTGCTTCTTGTGAACCTGTAACGTGGTTCACATCAGGCGCGGAACGCCGCGGTCCTCCGCGGAGGGCTTCCGCTGTGCAGCGGACCTGGTCTATTTAGTGCGCGAGCTGTGAGTGATCCGCGTCTGGCAGAAAGTTACATCAAAATACATGAGAAAATCCTGTTTATTTTCACCATACAACCAATTTTTCACAATAAAACACAGCAAGTGACTAATGTGATCATATTTTTTTATCTAAGCAGACTACAGAGATCAAAGAAAGACATACAATCACAACACACACACAGATCAATGTAGTGGGCCAACCCCGGGTTTGGGGGAGGGTTTAGCAGTTCTTCTTAGCAGAAACACGGGGTCATACTAGCTGCGTTTCCATTACACTTTTGCGCAAAACTTTTTCGAAATTTCTAGAATTTCGATAAAACAATGTTTCGAAAAAACAGCGTTTCCATTAAACCATGATTATGCGAAAAACTCGAAGTAATTCCCGCGATAAGTCATTAAAAAACATGACGACGGATATAAACACTATTTTCATGTGCAGTAGATTCATTCACATTTCTGCCACGGAGCTAGCTCTCAGCCTTCCCATTCAGAGAAGACGTCTACGTCTGATCCGAGCCTTGGAGCGGCAGGCTCCTTAAACGTGGGAGCGACGTAGAGTCAAACAGTTTTGTTAAATCGTGGTTGAAGAATTCACCGAAGAGCTGTGGATTCAGCATTTTCGCATGACACGCTCAACTTTTGATGAGCTGTGCGGTGCCCAAGGCAGCCAGTTGCTATGAAAAAGCGCATTTGACCAGCTTTTCCTGCTTCCTGTCCGAAACGCCATATCCGGTTAATGGTCACGTGACTCGTTTGTTTCGAAAAAAGTGTTTCCATTACAGTTTTTCGAAAAACTACTGTTTCGATACGGCCCAAATACCACCTCCTCTAAGCGCAAAAACTTTATTTCGAAAAAGGCGAGTTTTTTCGAAATTGTGGTGTTTCCATTAGGATAATTTAATATCGAAATTCCGTTTTTCGAAATTTCAGAGTTAATGGAAACACGACTACTTTTAGGTTATTAATTTACCCATGATGGCAAAAACAAAAATAAAGCTCTAGCAGAAGCTCCTGTCGACAGTCGCGGGAAAATGCACGTCTGGTGTGAATTGAGAGAGCGGATGTCGCGGCGCTTCTGCGTCCAGCATGAACCTAGCGTTAGAAGGCCCAAAGGGCGGTATTATGGTGGCCCTGAAGTCCAAATAACATCAACAAGCTACTGTCATCAAAAAGCAAAACTAATGATAAAAAACTAAACGATATTTTTAAAGTCAAAACTAAATTCTAGAAACTAAAACATGAAAAACAAACAAAAAGAAAAACATTCCCGAAAACAAAAGGAATTTACAGTAAACAAAAAGAAATGTTAGAAAAACTAAAGATAAAATGGGACTTTATACTGAATTTTCAGTATACCTTTAAGTCAAATAAATTTCAGTTTAAATGATTGACAAATGTCATCATCCCATTTACGATATCCTAAAGCACAAGGACACTTCAACACACGGCACGCGGATCGGCAATTAAACCAGCGAGCTCCAAATCAAAGGTCAACCACTCTACCTTTCACCACTGCTTTAAAAAAGTTTTATATTTACAAAAAACAATCAAACAAACACGATTCAACAAGGTTTGTTTACTCTATCCACTTTCTCATAATTCTCTGCTGCATAAATCAAATAATGTTCAATTGTTGAAACACTTTAAAAGCTTAATGTAACATTTCATTTTCAAACTAGCAGGATTTTCAGTTACTCTGACTTAGAAACTTACAACTTTATTCCTGTAAATTATTTTAAAAAATGTCATAACTTTATTTACATATAATTTTTATGTTTTTCTCATAATTTAATGACTTTATTCTCATATATTTGTTTATTTTTTTCTTTTATGGTGACCCTGATACTCTGTCGTACACAGGTGACAAACATATAAAGAAAATTGTTTGACTATTTGCTATTTCTTCTTGAAATTTCAGGGCTTAAACAGATTTTCCAGGTCACCAAGACTTCACCATGTGAGTACAGAGCGAATTCAGTGTTAGTCCCGTCTTGTTTCTTAACAAATAAATATTGTCTTTGACATGTAAATACATTTTGGCCTCTTATGACTTGCAGTACGCCTGCAGAAGCCACTGTGTAGAGGGAAAGCTTCTTTAATGTCTTCCCATAAAGGTTGAAACTCATTTAGAACAAACTGTTCCGTCCCTGGAGTTAGTTCACTAACTGGGTCAATAGCGCTCCAAATGGGAAACCTTGTGAACTACTTTCCTCACCACGAACTCTATACTTATTTTTGCTTTATTAAAAAAAAGGTTCACAAGGCTAACTTTAGTAGGTATTGAAGTCAGAACAAAAAGAAATCACATTAGGCAGATAGACCTAAAAGAGAAAAAAACAAACAAGTATCTGGCAAATTAAAATAATAAAAATGTAAATTCAAATTTATGTGTTTTTAGAAAATGCAAATATACCAATATTTTACTCAGGTAAAGAATAGTTTTACTTTAAAATTATAGTAGACTTTAAAAAATAGTTACCCAAATTATAATGTAAGGAAATACTTAATAAAAAGTACTTTTAATGAATGGATACTTGATTTAAATTAGTAGATATTGAAAAAACAAATAATATAGAAGTAGTATTCACCTTTTTACACCCTATCTAGTAACAAATAAATGTGCATAATATGTTTGTAAAGCAAAAATGTGAATGCAATAAGTGGATATTTTTCAAATGGATAAAGATTAATGTCCAAGATTTAAACTTTTGCTTTGTTTTTTGTGTTTTTACTGTGTTTTTGTGGCAATTTTCTCATGATGGAGGACATGTATAGAAAACTTGAAGCATATTTGAGTATTTATTATTTAAAGGGGCAATACCATGAAAAATCAACTTTGGGGCTTTTAAGTGTATTATACTGTTCATTCCTCACTATAAAGAAACCCAAAGCGGTATTTTGATCGGTTCACACATTTCTGAGTAATCCTCTAAAAGCCTGCGTTGTCAACAGCTACCCCTCCCATACCTACGAAAATGGGCGGGTCCTCACGTGCTGATGTCACAGAGTGAGAACCGCCCCCTCCAGAAAGAGTCTGGTCCGCCCCTAGGCTAACACAAAAACTTTCTCTGCAAAGTTAGCAGCTTACGCTAGCAGTGATCAGCCAGCTTCATCCAGACGGAACTGGGGGACAGCTGGGGGCAAGGTCCACGGCCAAGACGAGCCAAAGGCGAGGTCGACAGCCAAGACGAGCCAAAGGCGAGGTCCACGGCCAAGACAAGCCAGAGATGAGGTCCACCGCCAAGACGAGCTAGAGATGAGGTCCACAGCCAAGACGAGCCAGAGGCAAGGTCCACGGCCAAGACAAGCCAGAGATGAGGACCACGGCAAAGACGAGCCAGAGGCGAGGTCCACGGCAAAGACGAGCCAGAGGCGAGGACCACGGCCAAGATGAGCCAGAGATGAGGTCCATCGCCAAGACAAGCTAGAGATGAGGTCCACGGCCAAGACGAGCCAGAGGCGAGGTCCACGGCCAAGACGAGCTAGAGATTAGGTCCACGGCCAA
>NC_050530.1:3961942-3982466 GCF_002922805.2 Oryzias melastigma
AGAGGCAAAGTCCACAGCCAAGACGAGCCAGAGGCAAAGTCCACGGCCAGGATGAGTCAGAGATGAGGTCCACGGCCAAGATGAGCCAGAGGCGAGGTCCACGGCCAAGATGAGCCAGAGATGAGGCCCACGGCCAAAACGAGCCAGAGGCAAAGTCCACAGCCAAGACAAGCCAGAGGCGAGGTCCAAGGCCAAGAACAGGATGACGGACGATCTACCTGGAATCTGAAATCTCTCCACTGCCCTGGAATGGAGTGGAAACAAGGGGAAACACATGAACTGTACTGCACCAAATAGAAGTAATGAGAACTAAATAAAAATAAGTAAATGACAACAGAGGACAGAACACCAGAGCACCATACTTTCTTTCTAGGAATATCAAAAGATGATTGGAGTATAAACGTTTTTGTCGACCATTTTGCCGCCACATATCTTAACACATTGTTTTTTCAGCAGGAGTCCAGGCTGCCATCTATTGTGGAGACCAAAGGCAGTGGCATCTCGGACGACTCCTTCCACCTCTCTCCAACCGCTCGCTCTCGCCGGAACCTCCTGCTCCCAAACTTCACCAGCCCCGTCCGCCGCACCTCCCTGGGGAACCTGCTGGGGGACGAGCTGCGGCAGTTCAACGCTCTCAGACGCTGCCGCTCGCCGAACCTCAGCCGAGGTTTCCTCGGTCAGAGCCCTCAACCACCTTCAAAGAAGGAGCACAGCAACTCTGGCTCCGCCTCCAATTTATCCAAAGGACAGTCGGAGCCTGAGCAGAAGCCGTCCAAGCTGCTCATCCCCACTTTAACCTGCTCGGCACCCCCAGATCTCAGCCCAAGGTGTTGTGAACTTTCATTTATTATAACATTAATAGACTTCCTGTTTATAATTAGTACATAAAGCTAAAACTAAATTGATGATATTTAGGTAAATATTATATTTTTAATACCTTCTCAATTCATTAAAAACAACTAATTGACCTTAAATCCACTGGCCGCCTCATTATTGTATGAATGCTTAGCATTCAGACTATAGTGATTCTACTGCTCTTTTATGAGCATTTTTTGGCACGTAAAAACTCATTTCACCAATTTCAGCAATCTTGCTATCAAAACGTTCAGCTTGTTCAGGATATACTTATAGTTTTGGTATTCATAAACGTTATAGTTTTTGAAATTTTTGGCAATATATACCTCATAGGAAATAAATGAGAAAGTCTTCAAATTTAAACATTTTATGCAGATTAGCAACAAGAATTTAAATATATTCATTATGTTTTCATCTTTTATAGTTTTTTTTTTTTTAAATTGGAGTTGACACATTTTTTTAGCAACATGCTAACGTTTTTGGCTAATTTGTTATCTACTAGGGCTTTAAAGACTAATTTAGAGTTTAGCTTCTATTTTAGCAACAGGCTAACGTTTTTGACTAATTAAATTTATTGGAGAACTTTAGGTTATTTTGGAGTTTAGCTTGTATTTAAGCAATGTCCTAGCTTTTTTTTTGTTGCTAATTTTGCATCCACTGAGTTTTTTTAAAATGTTTTTTTAGGTAATATTTAAGCAACAAGCTACCTGTTTTGGCTAATTTGGTATCTACTGAGATTATTAATGCTAATTTGGAGTTTAGCTAATGTTTTAGCAACATGCTAATATTTTTGAATAATTTAGTTGACTGAGAAATTTTGGAGTGTAGCTAATATTTAAGTAATAAGCTATCTCTTTTGACTAGTTTGGCATCTACTGGGGTTTTTTATGCTAATTTGGAGTTTACCTAATATTTTAGCTACAAGCTAAAATTTTCGGCTAATTTGTTATCTACTAAGGTTTTTACAGGGTAATTCAGAGTTTCACTTCTATTTTAGCTTCAGGTTAACATTTTTTCCATATTTAGTTTAGTGAGTAATTCTAAGCTATTTTGGAGTTTAGCTAGTGTTTAAGCAACAAGCTAGCTTTTTTGGTTAGTTTGGCATCTACTAAGGGTTTTTGGGGGGCTAATATGAGCTTAGCTTATATTCAAGCAACATACTAAACATTTTTGCAAAATTGGCATGCATTGGCAATTTTACGTGTTTTTTTTCAGAGATTTTGGTCAAATTTAGCACTCTTTCATAGTTTAACAGTTTTAACATTTTGCAAAAAAGCTTTATAGCCAAATTGCCATTTTAAGCAAAAAGCTTCAGCATCTTTAGCGATCTATTTTGAGCAAAAAGCATTCATTTTAGCATTATCACAGGTAATGTAACTTTTCTAGTTTTTCTTATTTTTTTATTTATAAGGTGTTTCAACAATGAACTTCTCAACTCACCTCACAGACACCTGCTTGGTGCGCTTCATGGAAATAGGACGTATTTGCAATGCATATTTCAGCAGATGTTGCTGCATGTCATTACTGAAGCACCTTATCCTCCAGGCCCAGCCATCTGTGTTTATAATGTATCCCTAAGTTATACAGTAAGCTTCGAGCATAGGTAAAGGCGGGTTCATTCAGCTCAAATGTCACTACCTCGGCTCAACAATCTTCCAACCGGGCCCTTCTCCTGACGCTCAAACCCACACGGGACTCTGCTGGCACGGTGCTGAGTTGTCCTGCAGCTCTTGTGATAATTGAAAAAGCTCTACTGTTACATTAACCTGCGTTTTCCTCCTGCTCCTCGTCACTCCTGCCAGGGTTGTAGATGGCATCGAAGACAACGGGCACACGTTTCATTTCACTGTGGAACACAGCGGGCCCGGTGCCAGCGCCGGCGGCACCACCCACGGTAAGTCAAACTGCCTCCAGCTGCGAAGGTCACATGCGTGCCAGGTGGCTGGAGAGAGCACTGGTGAGGTTAAATGGTGAGACAAGTCTGCCTCCTTCTGGGGGAATCTGAGAAGGAAGCGGAGTGAAATGACAGGAGAGCGTGGAAAGACTGAGAGGTCATTTAGGGACATGGAAGGTCACTGTGACTGAAAAAAGAGGCCTTCAGTCATCCGACATGAAGGAAAATGCATATTAAAGATCACAACGACAATTAAAAATAAAAGAAAACAATAAAAAAATATATATATTTTAGAATTCAAAACAAAATTCCCCAAAACTTAAAAAAATACATGTTTAAAATTAAAATGTTAAAAAAATAAACCAGAAAATGTTGGGGTTATAGAACATGCCTGATTGGATGTTTGAATTTTAATTAAGAGGAAAAGCAGATAAATGATTTAACTAAACTAGTAGAGTTGATTTAGCAATTACTGAACATTTGCTGCAGATGTAGCAAGAATCTTAAAGACCCAATTCAATGAAAATCACGTTTTTAACATGTTCATATAGCATTTTTCTAACAACGGAGGAAATATATTAAGTACTTTAAGGTTAAAATTGCATTTCTGATTATTTCTTTACTCAGGAGCAGCCAAAAACTCACAGTTTGAAAAACCTCAGAGCCAAAGTCTCCTTGCTCCACTACAATTGTGAAGCATCCACTTGCAGACAAACTGATCCATTATTTCCCCACAAAAACTGACATCTAATCTGTACGACAGGATAACACATTTACAATAAATATAAAAAAAAAATTTGGAGAAGAACTTTAAAGAAATATCATCTGTCATAAGACATTATGCCAAATAACTTCCTGTTGTAAAAAATAAATGCCATCAGTGATGTCCCATGGTACCTACCTTTGTTAGCTTCATATTTTGTTTCATTTTTATTTCTAAAATTGACTTTTATTTTTCTAATTTTTTTTGTTTTGTTTCATTTTTTTGAATTATCTTTTGATTTGCTATGTTGTTTTTTTCCCCATTTTTTGATTACTTTTATATTTGTAATTTTTATGTTTTCACTGAGTGATTTGGTGATGTGATTTGCACTTCCTAGAGATTCCACTGCTCACTGATTGATTAGCGATCATTTTTCAACCACTTTATTTCCTTCATTTCCAACATTATATAGATCAACTTTAGATGTTAATTTAAATCAATAATTGGGGCCTCTTGTCTTTTCAGGAGTGCATTTAGAAGTATTATAACCTACTATAATTTCAATTACCATTATATACATTTTTATATTTTATTTATTTGTGCCAACATTCAACACTGGAGGTTGTTTTTTTATTTTCCAGAACCTTCAAATTTTTTTTTGGTTAGCATTCTCTAAATATTGGTGTTTTTTTTAACATTTTTTTTTTCATCTTTATATAGTTTGAAAAGTACAAAAGTGCAGTTTTAAACTGTTTACATGTAACTTTTGATTTTTTTTAGAATTATTTCTTGTAAAAACATTTGCTAGAGGTATTATGTAAAATTTTGCCTTAAAAAATCTGGTAGCGGCCTGCAAAACATGTAAAAAGTATGTACTTTTCTTGTAAAATTGCAAACATTTTTTTGTTTTGAAAACAGAAGCAATCAGTTGAAATGCATCTCAGTTTTTAGACATGTAGTGTTGGACACAGAACATTTAAAATTAGCCAGGGAAAACTGGAAAAGATTCCTAAAATGTAACTTTAAAAGAAGGTTGGTTCACTTTTTAAAAGTATTTATTGTGGCTTAACAGCAGCGTAAAATAATTTTTAATCTAAGGAAAACCCCTCTGATTTTTAAAAAGTATAAATACACTTATTAGGATCAAAACACTGTTAGGAATAAATGTTTTTTTGATAATATTCTTCCTTTTTCTTCCTCTCATTTCTCCAGAGTCCAGACAAGCCAACGCTGCTCTGCTGTTGGAAACTGAGGAAGTCCGGCAAAGCATTAACCAGCTCAACGTAAAGGTACAGATGAGGAGCGCACACTTAAAATTAAGGTCAAGTTTGAAGCTTTTTAGAATTCTAATAAAAGATGTTGAACACATTAAAATCATTCATAGAAATCCAATTATTTTTTGGGATAATTTTCTTTTTAAAACTGAAAACTGACATATCTAAGAAGACAGCTTTTAATTGTTAGACTTTTTGATTTGCCTAAATCAATATACTTTTACCTTTAATGTTCTGGCCTGTGTCTGCACTATTACTTGGTAAATGAAGTGAAAGCAGGTGCAGAAAGAGGATCCAGATGGGTGCAGGTAGGTGCTGTCTAAAGGCAATATTCATTTATCAGCAGGACGCCTCTGCAATGCAGAGGACGACTGAAGTGCTGAGTCGACAAACTCTCTGCCCATGATGCATCTAAACCACTTCCCAAACTTTTATTTGGTCTATTTGTCTAATTTTTCTTTGATTGCTGCTCAAAATGGCAACTCTGCAGTAATATAATAATAAAATCTACAGAAAAGTTGAATAAAAGCTAAACTGCAACAAAAACTGGTTAAATTATTTATTAACCAGACACTAAAATAGTTTCACACACTCAGTTTATTGAAAGAGTTAAAATTATTTTGATTTCACCTTAAATAAATCAAACTTCCTGAAAATATTACAAGAAAAAGTTTCTCATTTTTGGTGGTTCACGCTTGTTGAGTTTTAGCAGTTTTTGTTCATTATCGACTTTCAAACACACAATACTCGCATTGCTTTCACAAACTCTGACAGACTAGTTTTGAATGTATAGATAATGAAGAAGAAAAAAAAAACTCAATTTGGTTGGAGACGTGGTCCTCTCTGGGAGAAACCAACGACTTCAGTTGATCAAAACACCCAAATTAAACAGTCCCAAAGTGAATATTTTGAGGTGGTATGGCCCAAAATCAGCTTGGAGATTACAGTATATCTTCCAGTTGTAGCCTGTCATACCAGACGCGATTTGGGCATCAAATTCACCGCACATAGAATTTTCTGCTCAACCATCGTAGACCATTCGGTGAGTCCGATTTTTATGCTCCTTTTTTCTATGGGTATGCTGCGGGCAGAAGGTCATAGCAAACACTTGTACGACACACAAGGGTATGTAAGGGTGAAGTTGGTGTGTAGTATGGATTTTTTTCAACCCCTTTGCTACAGACAGCTGGTTCCACGTGCAGCAGGTTTATTGAACAGACAGGTTGACAGGAATCAAAAACAACTATAAGTCCGTAGAGCTAAAGTAGTGTCGGGCAGGCAGAGGTCAATTGGGGGCATAGAAGTTTCAGGGGTCAGAATCCGGTAATCGTAGTTCAGACGTGGGTCGGGGCAGGCGGCAGACAATCAGAGTCGGAGCAGAATCAGGAAAACCGAATGTCAGGTCAGTGTAACAACGCTCAGTAATGCAAGCAATACAGCATAAACAATACTTCGCACTGTGTCTCTGCTTAAGTCTCAGATGGGGGATTGTCAATGGGATTCAGCTGAGCGGCATCCGGGGACTATGCGCTAAGGCAGCTGGGAGATGTAGTTAGTCAATAAACTGGTGATGGGGTGAGAGTCTTACTCCTGACACCCTTAAACCCTACGCACTGGATGAAGGGACTGTTAGTGCTATTCAGGTGATAAGCACCTTGCACACTCTTTGCCCTCAACCTGGCTGTTGGAAATCCTGAAATTAAGCAGAGAGTAGTTTGTGTGGGCGTCCTACAGGCACTCACCTGCACATCAAGTGCATGCAGCATTTGTTTGTGCAGAAAAGGGCCACTACACGCACTTTACTAACGACTATAGAGCCGCTTTAGGGTACCATGCAACAGCATCACTCGTATGTTGTAAGAGCGTGAAAGTTGCATTATCCCTACAAATACTTCTCCATACACTTACCACATGTGTGATAATAGTCTGCTACATTTTCATGATGATCCTTAAGGTGGCCACACAAGCCTTGGGAACTGAAAGACACACTTGCTCTCCCTTTAACATGCAGTCCGTCTTGTCTATAACTCTCCAAGGGCCCGGACAACCCAAAAACCCACAGCACTCACACGAATCAAGCCCCTGCACCGAGGGCAATCCTCCACACCTGTATGGGTCAACCCCGTCTGGATTCATGTGACTAAGACTTTAAGGAGAAGTAGTTAAAACCCCTTGTCCTCTGATAATTGTTTTTTTTTTTTTTAGTTCCTGCAGTTCCTTCTTTCCAGCATCTTTAAAATGTTTGACTTTTATTCTTTGGTCTGCTGAATTGTCCGTCCACATTCGAACTGTTGCTGAACTGCACAAGAATTGACTTCACAAGTAACCAATTTCTTTAGGTTGATCAGGTCAACAAGAGATTTCTGTTGTACATTTTAAGAAGTTCTGACGTTTTGGTATATGTATATTTTCTGCGCCTCTAACGTCATCAATCTGTGTTTTGTTCACTCAGATGGGCAAATTAAACCAGGAAGTATCGGAGCTGACCAAAGGCCTTCACCAAATGATGCATCTTCTAGAGGGTCACCTGTCTGTCCGTCAGTACAGGGCGTCTATACCCTCCTGCTCTTGTTCTCTCCAACTGGTGTCCAGTCCTGCAACACTCAACAAAACTTACAGACCATCTAATTCTGCTTCCTACTGCCTTCAAAGTGAAGCTAAAATCCCCCAAACCTCGCTGGATCAAAGTGAGTTGGGCGGAGAGCTTTGGAGTCACAGTGGGATGACTGACTCCCAAACTGGGAGTCATCAACCCTTTTGTCAATCAAACAACCATCAACCACTTTCCAAAAACCCTGTAGGTCTGTGTCTTAGCTGTGAGAGGGTGACTTCACATCAATGGATGAGTCCACCTCTACTTCGTATCAGTTCAGACTACCAAGCAGGAAGTCCTCACACACCGAACAAGGTTTCAAGAGCTCCCAGTCCTGATCCGACGACCAGCCACTCCCCTTCCATCTTGTGCTCGCAGCCTCCCAGTGATGACGATGAATACTCTTGCCTTTTGCCCAACGCTCCTACAAGTACATCCACACTACTGGAGCCACCAGCCACAAATGAAACTGTCAGCAGTGAGAAATCCCCTCCATCGTCTCACACTCTGACCCAAGATACGGCTATTTTACAAATCGATGACTTGCCCCAGTCTCCTCACCCCATCTTCACCGCTGCACCTTTGCTCCACTCCAAGCCATCTTCTCTGGATACGGAATTACCACTGGATGTCTCCTGTCTCCCATTGGGTGACCCGTCCACGCTGGAGCACAACAGTTTGGAGTGTTTTCTGGGAAACAGAGACTCCACGGAGAGCAGGGACAGCGGCAGCGCGTCCTCTCGAAGATCAAGCATCGGTGTCCAGACTAAGAGCTCTGAGCAGTCCTGGTGCTTGGACCTCAACGAGTGAGGTGTTGGGCGGACTGGAAGAAAGCAGGACTCAGAGAGGCTTGTGTTTGTCATCTACAGCTACTTACAGTATTCATAGAGATTTTGCTAAAGGTCAGAGAAGGTGCTCTATTTCCTACTCTTCTTCTTGGGCTCTCACTATTGTCTTTCTATGCAAAAGCATGCATTTGAGCATTACCTTGGCTGCACTTGTGTTTCCTTAACAAAATCTCTACAACAGCAGTTGCAGTATGAGTTGTATCTTTTCTATATGGCGTTTTGATCTTACCTTTTGCACGGTAAAGTATTTTTACTCTTTTTTTTCCCAAGGAAAAGCCTTCCAGATCAATGTGTGAGCATTCTACATGTTTGTGTTCACTGATACTGCATTTGTATGGCAGATAAGTCAGTTAAGTTATTTAAAGGAACAAAAATGTCTATTTTCTTTGCTTGTTGGAAATACCCACCAAATCATCTTAAAAATTGCCTTTTGAACATTTTTTTCTTCGTTTTGTTTCACTATTTTAAGAATTCAAGCCTAAATTTTATCAACTAGTACACGAAATATAATTAATTCTAGCTATAAGTCCAGTTAAAAAAATCCCCTTTGATGCTTGAAGTATAAATGAATGTCTTTACTCTTTTTCAATTGATGATAAGCACAAAATTGTTCCTTTAGTTTAGAAACTGTTCAAATATTTTTAAACACCTGTAATGAACTTGCTGCTGTTAAATTAATGTATAAATATATTTAAGGAAATGTCCATTTAAATATTTAAGGCCTGTTTGTTTGCAAAATGTGAATGAAAGACATATATTGATATATATAAGAATCTTTTTAAATGAGTTTTATTTTGGTTGATAAAGTAAATATGCAGGAAATGTTTACTGTGTCCTTTATTTATTGTGCTGTCCCACTTAATTCACAATTTTTTTTAATATGACGGATAATTTGAGACTTAAGGAAGGACTTAAAGTTGAAATTGGAGGTCCTTCAGGATCAGGACTGTCCATACGTCATTTAGCTTTTGTCCCATCTAGATCAGCTGGACTACTGGGCACTTAAACTCATACAATGTTGTGCTTTTCTAGCTATTTGGTGTGAATCATATGAGGGATTATCCAATTCTTCATGCCCAGCATCCTTTCTTGAACATCAGTGATGGTTACTGGATCTTGTTTCAGGAGTTCCTTGCTCTTAAGTCCACTTGCTACTGATCCTTGTTTTGTGTTGTTTCCTTCTCGCATTTTCTTCTCTAGTTATTGTTCCAACACATTCTCTCTCTAAAGTTGTAACAAATTGTCGTTTGGTTAAGGACTCCTCCGCGTCACTTTTTTGACATGTTGGGTGTCCCCAACTTGTAGTTTTTTGACGCACTGGCTGTTACCATTAAATCCTGGCTCCTTAACGTCAAGGTCGCAAACTGGAACCAGTCCAGTACCACGACACAGAGCGCACCAGTACCGAAACCTGGTACTGGATGTTGTACAAGACGCGATACCTGACCCAAACAGGTACCAGATGCTGGACTGGGCACGAACCATTACCGGATTAGCTTACCGGTAAAATGGCTTGTGGCGTATACTTGTATAGCGCCTTCTACGCTCCTTCGAGGGCCCAAAGCGCTTCATAGTCACTGACCCATTCACACACTGGTGGTGGCACCGCTGCCGAACACTGGCGCCAACCTTCCACCAGGGGCAATTTGGAGTTCAGTGTCTTGCCCAAGGACACTTCGACACGTGGACAGGCAAGGCGGGAATCGATCCCGCAATCTTCCGATCAGGAGTCGACTACACGTCCTGAGGACCAGTGCACGTCTGGTACCGCATCCGGTACAGCGTCCCGAGGGTTGCAGACCCTTGATTTTATGAACAGCCAGCATGCCGAAAAATGAGTTGGGGACACCAAAAAAGGACGAGTCCTTAACCAAACGCCAATATGTGACGACTTGTGTGAAAGTGTTGATTATTTGATCTCTAGCCTCTGATATTTCCATGTTAAACCTTTAATGGTTCAGTGGTGAACACCTGTATCATCCTCCTGACTTCTAGGAGTCTCTAGTGTAGGCAAGCAGGTAAAGCTGTGGTTAACATAACACAAGTTTTTGCTTGAAAGTATCAAATATCAATGGACAATTGATTGTTGTTCTTATGGTTGGGTGGAGTGCTCCTGTCTCAGGTGGAGGAGTTTAAATATCTTGGGGTCTTGTTTACTAGTGAGGGAAGATCAGAGCGAGAGATCGACGGGTGGATTGGAGTGGCGTCAGCCGTTATGCAGTCGCTGCTCCGGCCTTTTGCAGCAAAACGAGAGGTAAGCCGGAAAGCAAAGCTCCCAATTTACTGGTCGGTCTTTGTTTAAATACTCACCTATGGTCATGAGTTCTGGGTCATGACCCAAAGAACAAGGGGCCAAATGCAAGCGGCCGAAATGAGATTCCTCCGTAGGGTGGCTGAGCGCTCCCTTAGAGATAGGGTGAGCAGCTCGGAGTAGAGCCGCTGCTCCTCCACATTGAGAGGAACCAGTTGAGGTGGCTCAGGCTTCTTGTCCGGATGCTTCCTGGACCCTTCTCTAGGGAGGCTTTTTCAGGCATGTCCCACTGGGTAGAAGCATCTAAAAAGACACAGGACACATTGGAGAGACTAGGACTCTTGGCTGGCCTGGGAATGTCTCGGGGTCCCCCCAGAGGAACTGGAGGAAGTTACCAGGTAGAGGGAAGTCTGGGCATCTTTGCTTAAACTCCTGCCCCTGCAACCCTGTCCCAGATGACCAAAGGAGGATGGACGCTACGTCCACATCAGGCATTTTACACACATCCAAGAACGTGTTGAACCTGCATTCTTGAACGCGCTTTTAGCATATGGTATCAAACTAGACTGTTGCTACCCAACACTAACGCATATACTGTATTCACAGTTGGAAGAAGCTTGGAAATGTCCGAGTGATGGAAATCTCGCTAATCTTGCTCAGGCTTTTTTTTTCCCCACAGCTCTATTCCATTACAAAGTCTTTTAGAGAAACTAGGTCTATGAAAAACGTGGTGTCAGATAATGTCCAAATCCAAGTCCCTGAGTGGTCAAAGTTCAGTTGGTTTAATATTTAACCATTGACATGAATAGAGATGGACAAAACAAGATCGTCATTTTGGGTTCCGATGAAATGAAGTCAATTCAGTCGCCATTTTTCCGCTGTAAGGATATCGCCCGATTTCGCCATTTTGGGACCAGACTATGTCAACAAGCAGTGATTGGTCCAAGAATCTGTCAATCAACATTTAGAACATTTGAAGTGGGGCCAACGGGCACCACATGCTCTTATTGAGGCATCTGATTGGTCATTTTATAGCTTGAATAACTTGCATAAAGAAAACATATCATGAAAAAAAAGTAGAATTAGCAAGAACATGTTAAAAAGAGACAGAAGAGGAAGAATGGTTATTCTGACAAACAGAATGACTGAATAATTGCTGTTTATTTCTCTAGAAGTCTATGGGATTTTGACTTTATCTTTGTCAAATATTCTCTGCATTACTCTCTGATTTCTGTCTCCACCCTCTGTTTCCATGGAGATACTGCTTCTATTGTTCAGCAAAAGCTGTAGCAGACCCTAATGATCCATTACGACTCTTTCATTATGTATGTCACTGATATTAGAGGTAAAGATCGGATGATGGGATCTTGTACAGCCAGGACTCGTTTTTTCCACATAATAGCACAATAGATTCAGCAGCTAAAGAATGAACAGTTTCATTTCTTCTTTACCTCTAATTTTCTCACTGCTGGTCAAAAGTTTGGACTCATTGAAAATAAATGTGTCTAAAATTTTGACTGGTAACGTCAATATGTCAATACAATGAGCAAATATTAATTTTCTAAAAGGTTTAAAAAATGTAATTTTGATGTACCTTATATCTTTACTTTCAGTCAGAGCACAACAGAAACTTTAGTGAAAGGATTCCACTTCCCGGCAATCAAAGTGAGTTTTCCTGTTATCCTTGACTTACTTTGATAAAGTCTGTCTGGGTAAACCAATGTCGTCATTTTACGGTAATCAGGGTTTTGTCACCTTGTAAATACAGTCATGGTGATAAGTCCATTCATGACAGCAGGTACTGTACTCAGATTAACATGTTCTGGAACACTTTTTTCTTTTGTCTGTCTGGACTTCCTTCAAAGAAACATGTAATAAAGTGGATTTATGGCTCAGTTAGAGATTATTTATTTTCCTTTTGATTTTTCCACTATAGGGTTATAGTGAGGAACATATAAGACAATGATTGACAGTTTTTTGCAACATTTCTCCTCACACGGAAAGATATGTAAAAATGAATCACAGGAAATAAAGGGACTATAAATACAGTCTGGTAGGAGCATCAAAATTAAGTTTTCTACAAATAATAACTAAAAAACTGCACACTTCTTACGAAAAAATATACCCTAAAATAAGATTAAAGAAGCCTCATTAAGGGAAAAATATTTGTAAATCCAGATTATAATTCAAATTACACAAAATAGCTGTATTTGGTGTGTTTTTTTTCTTTGTTTTTTTCATCTTAAGTTTTAATCTAAAGTAATACTTTGTGGAATTTCTGTGGAAATGGACAATAGGGAAATAAAAGGGGATTTTATTGTGTCTAACTCAAGAAAATATGCTGCAACAAGAGGATATGTCTTTATTTTGAAAGGAATTTGTATGTGCTGCTGTCCAAAGTAATATAATAAAAATAAAACACTATTATGAATCAAATTTTTGTACATTTTTTAGCCCTACATTTAACAAAAAACTTGGCTTAAAGAAGAAAAAACACGAGTAAACATTTGGGTCAGATTAAACCAATTAAAAAAAAAAATCAATCTAATTTAATAACCAGTTTCTGACATTTGTCTGCATTTAGTCTTGGACTATCAAGCTGTTTGAGAAATCAAGAAGCAGACATGACGCCTGGACACACATGTGCATTTTCCCATCTGTAGAGTTGAGGGGGAGGGAATTCCCGACAACCGTGTTTGTAAAATCAGTGTGAGACGAGCCAGATGATCATTTTAATAGTTAATAATTGTCTTTTTTTCTTGCAACAGAGCCGCTATAAAAGCTGCTTCAAGTCAGAATGTCACTCAGAAATTTTCAAACCTCAGAAGCAAAAATTCTCAGGTAAGATTTGTTTAAAACTGAACATGAGGCGCTTATAAGACTCTAAAATAAATGTTTTCCTTTCTCTCTTTATGTGATTTTGACAGATTTTCTGTAAAGACGACAGAGTTCATCGACATGAAGCCCGTCATTCTGGCTGTTTTGGTTCTGCTGCTCGTCAGTCAGAGTGAGTCCTTCTCAAAAAGACGTCTTTGAAAAACTCAAAGTTTCTCCTTCCTAATATTTCTGATCTAAAGAAAAAGCTGATATCCTGTTTTCATTTTTCAGATGAGGCTTTGAAGTGTTACTGTGAAAACACGACGGTTTGTGACGGACCCGTCCACGAATGTAAACCTGAAGAAACGGTCTGTCTTGCGACGGCCCTTCTTCAAGTCGGTAAGTTTTGACCTTCTTTTGTCTACCATTGATTTGGCTTTCATAAAGATCCACTTTCATGAAAATCAGAGGAGCTGTAAGCTAGCAGGAGAGAGTGAAAACAGAGGGATGATGGGATATGAGGGCCGGCTTACTCTGCACCAAAAGCCCCGCCCACAACTTAGAGGCAAATATTTCATGAACTCCTGCAGTTTGCAGAAACCATGTTCTAGATTTATGATTAATTATCATTAAAAGATCACTGGGAACACTTTTACAATTGACCAAAGGATGATTGGAGTCAGACTAAAAGAAAAAGTTTTCTTTTGAAAAAAACTGAAGACAAATTGACAGTTTATCTTCTTCTTTGACTTCTACAGGTAGATACTTCAGGAGGTGTGCAGAACCCAGCGCATGCTCCAACCTGAATGTACCTGGTGTTGCATATTCCACTTGCTGCAGGACTGACTTGTGCAACTGATGCTCTGAAGTCCATTAAAACTGCTTTGAATTCCACAATAAAAATGTATTTTACACACATTTGTCTGTCATTGTACGATTATTTTCTAAATAAGTTGAATGTAGTTTGCTTTGCTGTGTAGGAGGTTATTTTGGTGTCACAATTAAAGTAACTTGAAGTTTTAGTTTGGATGCTACCTATACACTCATCAATTCATCTCAACATTCATGCAGACAGTAGATTTCCTACTTGATGAGCAGTCCACAAGTAAATATCTGGAAGCATTAATGTTGACGAATCCAGATGGACACCTTGAAGACCCACTCCAATGAAAATATTCTTTTTGGTGTTTTCAACATGTTCTTGTAGCATTTTTCTCATGATAGATGACATCATCTAAAAGAATTCCAGATTAAAACTGTGTTTTTGATCTTTTCTTTATTTTAATTGATCAGGAAAACATGAAAACCGTCAGTTTGAGATGCAGCAACTGTCATGGGTGGACCAAAGTCTCCTTTCTAAATAGATCCATTATTTTCCTTCATTACTACGACTTATCTAAGAGACATCATGAGTCCGGGGGAAGAAACTACCAAAATGGCTTGTTTACTTGCACAAGGCATGATGGGAAAGTCATCTGCTGGAGATCTAAACCGCGATATGCAATAGACCTGTCAATGAATTGAGGTCTGGTTCCAGCAGATACACTGTTCTAGTTTTACCTGATCTTTCATCAGCCTTTGACACAGCTGACTATCAGATCTCACTGGAAAGATTGAGGGATCTGATTGGTTTGTCAGGGTCAGTTCTCCACTGTTTTCCTCTCACTTCTCTGGTTGGAGTTTCATGGCTAACCACATCATGTCTAAGTCAGCAGACTGACTGTGCGGTGTTCCCCAGGGCTCTGCTCTGGGGTCACTCCTGTTTCTGTTATAATCTATTGGAAGGGTTTAACAATGTCTCCTTCTTTGCTGATGATATCCAGTTATATTGCTCTTTTAAACCCTCTCAGACCCTCAAGCTGGACTCTCTGATGAACTGCCTGATGCAGAGAAAACAATCGCTCCATAAAAACTCTCTGCAGCTAAACTCAGAGAAAACAGAAACACTAGTTATTGTTCCTGATAATGACATGCCAGAGATTTAGCAGCATTTGGGTTCTCTTGGCCAGACTGTCAAATCCAACCGTAGAAACTTGGGAGTCATTTTAGACAAAGAAATGTCTATGGTCAAGCTCCTTCATTTGTCTGTGATCTGATCGCCCCCTACTGACCATCTTGTGCACTGAAGTCTGTGGATCAGAACTTCAAGTTTTGGTTGTTTACAACATTTTATGTCATATAACAGAGCAAAATGATGGTAAAAGGTTTAACTTAATGTCAGAGTTATTTACTATTAAAATTAACCTAAAAAGCACATAATCTAGCTGCTGATCAGAGGAAACGTTAACTCCATTTACACATAATCTTTTTAAACAAATTAGATTCTACTCCAGTGTTTTCATGCTTAGATTTCACATTAGAATGAGATAAAAGATGAAAATGGACCATAAGGATGAAAAGAGGCACGTTTTACGTGGCATTCCTGCATTTTTAGTTCAAGTAAATCTGTTGTACTTTTATTTTGAAAGGAATTCGTATGTGCTGCTGTCAAAAGTAAAATAATAAAAACTGTTATAATTCAACTATTGTAAATGTTTAATACCTCCATTTGACAAATTATTGGTTAAACAAACTCATAAACATGAATAAAGTGTATTTTTTTCTAAACATTTGGGTTTGGTTTGAATAAAGTTAGATCTAAATAAAAATCAATCTAATTTAATAACCAGTTTCTGACATTTGTCTGCATTTAGTCTTGGACTATCAAGCTGTTTGAGAAATCAAGAAGCAGACATGACGCCTGCACACACATGTGCATTTTCCCATCTGTAGAGTTGAGGGGGAGGGAATTCCCGACAACCGTGTTTGTAAAATCAGTGTGAGACGAGCCAGATGATCATTTTAATAGTTAATAATTCTCTTTTTTTCTTGCAACAGAGCCGCTATAAAAGCTGCTTCAAGTCAGAATGTCACTCAGAAATTTTCAAACCTCAGAAGCAAAAATTCTCAGGTAAGATTTGTTTAATACTGAACATGAGGCGCTTATAAGACTCTAAAATAAATGTTTTCCTTTCTCTCTTTATGTGATTTTGACAGATTTTCTGTAAAGACGACAGAGTTCATCGACATGAAGCCCGTCATTCTGGCTGTTTTGGTTCTGCTGCTCGTCAGTCAGAGTGAGTCCTTCTCAAAAAGACGTCTTTGAAAAACTCAAAGTTTCTCCTTCCTAATATTTCTGATCTAAAGAAAAAGCTGATATCCTGTTTTCATTTTTCAGATGAGGCTTTGAAGTGTTACTGTGAAAACACGACGGTTTGTGACGGACCCGTCCACGAATGTAAACCTGAAGAAACGGTCTGTCTTGCGACGGCCCTTCTTCAAGTCGGTAAGTTTTGACCTTCTTTTGTCTACCATTGATTTGGCTTTCATAAAGATCCACTTTCATGAAAATCAGAGGAGCTGTAAGCTAGCAGGAGAGAGTGAAAACAGAGGGATGATGGGATATGAGGGCCGGCTTACTCTGCACCAAAAGCCCCGCCCACAACTTAGAGGCAAATATTTAATGAACTCCTGCAGTTTGCAGAAACCATGTTCTAGATTTATGATTAATTATCATTAAAAGATCACTGGGAACACTTTTACAATTGACCAAAGGATGATTGGAGTCAGACTAAAAGGAAAAAGTTTTCTTTTGAAAAAAACTGAAGACAAATTGACAGTTTATATTCTTCTTTGACTTCTACAGGTAGATACTTCAGGAGGTGTGCAGAACCCAGCGCATGCTCCAACCTGAATGTACCTGGTGTTGCATATTCCACTTGCTGCAGGACTGACTTGTGCAACTGATGCTCTGAAGTCCATTAAAACTGCTTTGAATTCCACAATAAAAATGTATTTTACACACATTTGTCTGTCATTGTACGATTATTTTCTGAATAAGTTGAATGTAGTTTGCTTTGCTGTGTAGGAGCTTATTTTGGTGTCACAATTATTATGCAATGAAGAAAAATCTTTGAAATCAACTTGAAGTTTTAGTTTGGACATTACCCATAATTCATCTGTATGATTTCCTAGTTGATGAACAGTCCACAAGTAAATATCTGGAAGCATTAATGTGGACGAATCCAGATGGACACCTTGAAGACCCACTCCAATGAAAATTGTTTAAATAAAGGAATAGTTGAGGAATATGAATATTTAGAACTTGTAAGTCATGCTTTTGCGTCTACAAGGCTAGATTAATAGTCTAATAGTCTGTTTTCCTGTCTTAATAAGAAGAAGCTGTTACTTTTTTTAAACTATTTTTAAGCTGATGCTATTAAAGACCACATAAAGTCCACATCCAATTTCAATCATTTATAGGTCAAAAATTTCTGAATAATTTCTGGTGCCACTTTTGGGATTCTTAATATAAAATTTGTTTTATGCGGTACATGTTTTGTTTTTTTATGTTTTGCAAACACAATTTGTCACAGCACATCCAAAGGACACATCCTGGATCGGTCATGTCATCATTTTGTTAAAGCAATACACACACTGATCCAAGGTTTCACTTTCTGTGTGCGCTCTGCAGTGCTGACTCACCAGGCAGTGTTCTTCACTCCATCACTAGTGAGTATTTTGTTTGTGTGTGTATGCTAAAAAATAACTCATGATGACCAAATGTGTAACCAAAGTTTAAACTGTAGAATCTGTGGTTTAACAACAAATAGGTTTTGTGTAAGACGTGGTTGTGTGCGCCAGCACATCTGTGTGTGTGTGAACACTCAGACAAATAGACTGAGCTGTTCTGTGACACACATTTCTAGCTGAGGGGGGTTTCTCAGCCATCTGAAACCAAAACTAAGAAACAGGCTGACCGGGCTTCAAGCAGTGCAGAAGGAGACACCGAAAGGTAAGTGGCTCCAAGGGAATGAACTGAGAAAAAGAACAAAGGTCTAATTTACAGAGAGAAATACTGATTTCTCTGCTGCTGCACATAGTGGGTCTGACTAGCAGTTTAACTCTAGATCAGCTTTACGCGAAACTGAAAGTGAAAGAGTTCTCTGCTTTGAAGTGGTATGTGGGATGGTATGGGATAAGAGGAATATTAAAAGGAAATGTAAAGATATGCACAAAGTAAGACTTAAAATATATCAAATTAATACATTTTGTTCTAGGTTTAACTTGTCTGTTTTAGAGACGATTTGTCTTTGTTTTGAAAAGGAACTTTCCCCAGTGTAGAGTACAATATGACAGGATACAAAAACAATGAGAGTAACAATAAGATGGCAGAGCAAATGACCTGACGAGGTAAAGCTGAAAATCAGACAATTAAATGCACAAAAATGAAAAACAGCTGTGGATGATCAACAAAATGCACAGAGTCTTCGCATATGGTGTTAATTACTGTTATTTACTGCACATAAAGTATCGTCACAAAAAGTATCGCAATACTTCAGTGGATCAATATTTTTTGCCTAATAATTTTTTTGAGAATGACTGAAAAGTTTACTAACAAAGCCCTTTCCCTTTTAAAAACATCTCAAGGTGTAAAAGAAAGAAAGAAAAAAAACACCCTTTACCACATTTTAAAATGAAACTACAACTTTTATTATTTTTGGATAAAATACATGGTAAAATAATCTCAATTGCATTCAGAATTTACCTTCAAATAGATGATTTCATAGTACTTTGAGAATAAGGCTCCAGCTGATACATTAAACACGTTTTAAACTTAAGAACTTGGATCATAACATCAAATACATCCACCAAACTGTTAAGATTCAAAACTAGGGGTGTAACGGATCACGGATGATCCGTACAGATCAGAAGCCACGGTTCGGGAGTACCGGAGACCGCTCCAAACCCCACCCCCAGCAGCGCACACACCTCGGGCTCTCATAATTTTAATCAATCGCCCGTTCACATCGAATGGAATTCTTGTCAAATTCATGCAAATCCTCTTTGTTTGGACCAGCGTTGAAGTAACAGCTTCACTGTTATCCTAAAGTCTGTTCCTGAATCTCCCGCTGCGTGTGGGCGGAGCATAGAGAATTTGGTGTCGGCCGCCAGCAGCTGCTGGGAAAGGGGGGGAAGGGGGCTGATTCTAGGAGCCCAGACTGAGAGAGGGTCCACGGAGGAATGATGACAAAATGATACAACAGAAAAAGTAATTTCAGTAAACCAATAACCAATATGTATTCACAAATATTTTGATTTTAATGTCAAGGTAACAATAATTGTATATTTTGTTTTGTAAACATCGTCACCGGACCCCCCTCCTCTACATTGAAAATGGTTCGGTCCGACTGGATTATTCTTCCTGTCTGTGACCGACAGAGTGTGAGGAGAGAGAAGACAGGCTTTCAAATCAGGAGTTTAAACACCTGATTTAGAGGAAAACTATGGGGTCAAATCAGGATCAGCTTAAAGTGAACGAAAAAACAGATTGAAAACATGAAATATAGATGTTGTAACTGAAAAAAAAAAGAAGTGAAAATTTGAAACCTGAAAAAAAATTGAAAATTTGAAAAAAAAACCTGACGATTTGAAAAGTAAAAGAGTGAAAACTTGAAAAAAAATTAAAAATTACTAATTAAAAGCAAATTATTCTTTAGTAACAGCTGCTGTTTTTAATTTTCAACTTTTTTTTTTTTTTTAATCTTCACTTCCAGTCCTCAGTTTTCAGTTTCAATTTTTTTTTTCGAGTTTTCACTGCTGAGCTGAGCCTAATATTGATCTCTGTGGGACACCACAAACAATCATTCTGGTCTCTGATGTAATGGACCTATACTACAAGCTGTTTTCTCCCCTTTAGATAGCTTCCAATCCAATTTAAAGCTACACCTCTTATGCCATATTTTTTTTTTTTACTTGTCCTGTCCAACAGGTGGGCAAACAGATACGAGCTGAGACCCTCTTGTGTTGGGTAGATTGTACTGTCACAACAGGGTTGCGCCTGCTTTAATGTTTTCCTCCAAGCATCTTCCAAATGTAGGTACAGTAGATAGGCTAGGTGGCGATAGTCAAGTGTGAACAAATATGCTAAACCTGTGTTCAAGAATGCCCATCTAGAGGGTTCTTGAATGTGCATTATGTGCCCGGTGTGTTAGCACTCATTGAACAATTATTTTTTTCTCCTCCCAGGTTTGGACTCACCACCAAATCTGTGAAGATGGAGAAATCTGATCTAATGGGCTTGCTGGTTACCATTGAGACTGGGCTGTGGCCTCCTAACCACCCGCCAGAGATGCTTCTCGGTGTAGATCAAAGTGATTTAGAGAAAAAAGAGCTAGACGCTGAATTAGCAGATCTGAAAATGTGCCTGGACTCATATGAGTCGTCTTTAAAGAGTTACAGTGAAGCTC
>NC_050530.1:3983041-3996478 GCF_002922805.2 Oryzias melastigma
GTTTGGACTCGCCACCAAATCTGTGAAGATGGAGAAATCTGATCTAATGGGCTTGCTGGTTACCATAGAGCCGCTTGAGACTGGGCTGTGGCCTCCTAACCACCCGCCAGAGATGCTTCTCGGTGTAGATCAAAGTGATTTCGAGAAAAAAGAGCTAGACGCTGAATTAGCAGATCTGAAAATGTGCCTGGACTCATATGAGTCGTCTTTAAAGAGTTACAGTGAAGCTCGAGAGACGGAGCAGAGAAACCTGAACTCTGCAAAGGAGACATTGAAGAAACTGGAGGGCAACAAAAATTATGCACAAACAATTAGGGATATTGGGATTGGCCTTCTTGGCATACCACTTTTCGGATGGATCAGTGGTAAGTAAATTCAAAATGAAATCAGAGCTGAATTTTAAAAAAGTGCTTTTTGCTAAAATGTCCTTCCCTGTTTTCTAGGGGGAATCATGGTTGGTGTTGGCCAAACCGACTTAAACACAGCCTGGGAACAAATCGACAAAGCTCGTCAGGAGGTGGAGAAATGTGACTCCCAAGTGAAGATCTACAGTCAAAATGTGTCTGACTGTAAAGATTTAATCGCCAAAACTCAGGCAGAAATCAAAGAGGTCAGCAGCAGAATTAGTAAGATCCAGGCAGAGCAGAAGACCGTGTCTGTGGAACGGGAAACTGTTGCAGAGATTACATCCTGCTGCTGCTGTTGCTGCTGCTGTCCTGCACCTTTTCAACGTGCCATGACCTTCTTCTCATGTGGCAGGTGCAAATAATCTTAATTAGCACCTGCCAAGTATTAAAGTCAGATGAGGCATTACCAAGGAAAGTAGTTGTGCTTGTTTGTTTTTTATTTTTCCCCTCTTTGACCTCAGCAGTCTTACACGGCTGGATTTTGTTATTTTAGTTTGAGGTTGATAGTCTTAGTCTAGACGTGACTGGGTCAGCAGTCTACCTCACTTATTTTATGTTTGGCCACAGTTCCAAATCCCAGTTTTTATTGTTGCCCCTTTGTATTCATTCCTCTAGACCAGTAACACAGAGATTAAGAGTCGAACTAGAAAAGCTTGGGCTCCTGTCTGCTACAGGGCAGATTTGTTTTCTTTTTAAAAAGAAATATGAAGTACTACATTTAAAAAGAATAAAGAAAGCATGTAGAAAAAAGTATTGACTATGCTGTCTCTTTTAATGCAGTTTCATTTGTTGAGTTTAAAATGAAGAAATTCAATCATGACAATAATTTAATCATGTTCACATTAAGTCAAAACCCTAAAAAAAAAAAAAATCTCCATCAGAGGTTGTAGTAAACTTCTCTGAACACTAGATGGCAGCATTGCACTTTAGAAATTACTCAATTGGTAATCCGTTTAAACCATTTATTTAGAATAAATATAGTATAGTTGCAAAATAAATATTAATTTGCAAAAAAAAAAAAATTTAACAGTATTTATTTGATCACAAATGATTGAAAATTGGATCGTTTGGGGTTTTTGTGGTGTGATTTAAATGTTTACCAAAGGAATCTGTATTATCAGTGTTCATAACTATAATTATAACCATAACTATAATTAGATTTGGTATTTTTTTGTTAAATATAGAAGCAGAGAAAAGAGTATCAGCATGGTGCTTCTGCTGAAATCTATCACTTGGATTCCTTTTTGTACTATAAACAGTAACAGTGTATGAGACATAAACAACAATATTAAACTTTAATATATGCAATTTTAAAGAAAAATCGTGTTCAAATGACAGAATTTAATTTATTTAAAAAAATATCAATAAAAACAGATACTTAAATCAGTCAAATGATTAAAAAATAATGAATTATGTGTTGGAATTGTGTTCACTGTGAACTTTCAAGTTAAATCTTCAATTCTACTGATTTTTTCTTCAGTTTTTTTTAAAGATCCAACATTAAAAACCATTAAAACGACCTAAAGAGCAGCAAAACTATGAATACCACTTGAGTATATTTTAAAGTTGCAAATCAAATGCGCCTTGGACAAAAAGAGATCAAATAAAGCCACAAAACATACTTTATATTGAAACTAATGACATAAAATCCATCAAAAATATCTCTTAGGTATGATTTAATTTGAAATTTAAAATCAATTGATAAAGTTGTGGACAAACTTTAGAAAAAATGCTGATATTCTGCAGCAAGATCCTCAAGAATATCATGTCAGTTTTTCCTTTATTGGTTTTTCATCCCACACGTGTATTTTCTTGTTTAATGACTTTTTTTGTCTTTGCCTCATAGAACCAGCAGTTTCCTTTAACCTCACATTGAATTCTAAAGTTTTAAAGTCATGAAAAAATTTGCATTTGTCGTCATGTCACGTCCTCAGCCTGTTTGAAGGAGTCCATTACGGCCTTTGTGACGCACAAAAATGTACAATTTCGGTTATATGCCAAAAGCGAGCATTTGTCCTGTTCCTGGTAAATGATTTGAACTGTCAGTCAAGACGTCTCCTGTCAAAACGGAAACTCATTTCACGCTTGGCTTCTATGAATCATAATGTTGTCAGAAATGGACTGAGTTCAGAGCAGGAGATTTGCAGTGTAATAGACCGGAAAATAAATGCAATTTCTATTGAAACTATAGTCAGAATACACACACTTTTTATTTAAAATAATCAGTATTTTCTTTGTGAAAACTTAAAGCTTTTTTACTCAGCAAAACAATCAGATAAATTCTACGACCAGACCCAGTTTAAACAGATAAAAACTGGCTGTGATGGATTCCTTCTATCTTCTTCTTCTTCTTGGAAAGAAAGAAATGTCATTAAATACCAAGGACACGGGGACGCGGTATCTGACTTCCATTCTCTGGAGCAGTTTGAGATTTCTCCTGATAGCGATTCTGTGATGTGGTACAATAATTGTGTCTTATCTAAAGTGAAACATTTAACTGTGCGGCCACCGTATCTCAGCAGAGGGAATTGAGCACAAAGACTGACTGTTGTCATTTGTTGGAATCTATTTTGTGAGTTTGATTAGCAGAAATATGTTAAGTTACTGAGTATTCACATTTATTTTTAAAGTAAAGCTCATTGATTACTACAATACTCTAAATACGTTAGAGATATAGTGAATAACTCAGAGGATATTGTAGACATAGTGTGTACAAAGGGCAATTGTCTTTAGATGACAGACACACTACATTTTGGGTTTCCATATATTGGTATTACTATGTATAACTTGGCTTACCTATTGGGGCCAAAACCAATTTTGTAGATATAAAAAGCAGATTTTGTCAATTTATCAATTAAACTGACACAAACAAATGACGTCTAACAGACAGGCAGAGCCACTTGGTCATAGCACCATGTTGGTAGTAGATAGTCAGATGTTGCACATGAACTTGGCAACCCCTTGGCAATGTCTCTTCGAGCAACCACGTTCAATAAAAAGTCTATGTAAAAGCACACATGTGCCTTTCAGGCTTCTGTTTTCAAAACTCTGGGGTTTATGTGTCCATAGTTAAGTTTTAATTCAAGGTTTGTCCATTGAACACACATTAAAAGTTAAACAAGTTGAACTTTGACCAATCGGGGACTTGAATTTTGTCGTGGTACATGGATGGCATGGCGCCCCTTTTGATTCACAAAAGTGCCAACCGTTTGAAAATTGGTAATGGCTGAGGTAAGAATACTTGAGTTTTGAGCCCAACTTCAATTATATGGCACCAAGTCTTTCAAATATGGGAATAGAGCTGTGAAAGAAAAAGGTTTGACGAGATTTGCACCACTTGACATTTTGCATCAAGCCTCTTCCAATTGTGAGCACATGCACTTGTATCAGGTAGGGTCAGTCCAGTGTGAACACCATGTGCTGTGTTCAAGAATCAGTGTATGTTCTTGAATGCGTGTCACATGGCCGGTGTGAACGTAGCATCAAAGTATCATCCGCAGATATACACTGAACTACTGGCAGAGTTCGTTACAGATCCAGGAGTTGAGCCCTACCAGTGACCACCATGACCAGTATCGAAGGATCTTTTCACTCAGCAATGTAACACAGCTGCAGGCCCATTTACTAGATGTGATCTGTATTGTGGTATCCAAACAAACCATTCATAGTTTTGACTTGAATGCCAGATGACCATGACAGGTGATTCCACTGACACCAAGACCTCTCTGTGAACGTTTGTAGTAGCCAGAACCCCATGAGACCTGGACAATACAGCAATGGTCTACTGGCCTGTTCGCTGATGACTGTTGGGTGACCTTGCAAAGAAATGACAGTCATAATCATTGGTGGAGAGGGCGAGGGGGGCAATATGCTGAGGTCAACATGGTCCCTAGGGTTGCTTTAATGGAAGGGGTACAACAGCTTGGGCAGGAATCGCCAATTGACACAAAACCAATTTGGTTATGGTCCAGGTATTGCACATTATTACCCCAGAAACATCATCTCCCAATTCCACACTCACAACTTTCTGTTCATGGATGATAAAGTTTCACCACGTGGTGCCAGAATCATCACAGATGACATGGCCAGCAAGTCTCCAGACCTGAACCCATAGCCCACGTCTGGGACCAGCTGAAGCTGAGACTGGATTATCGTACCCCAATGGACATGGTCAATTTTTGTTATTTGACTCTATGTTTATTAGTGTCTTAATTTTGGAGTAATAAATATCAAACTAATGATAATTGTGGACTTTTTTGTAAATTATGTAAATAGAAACTTTTACATATTTCATTGGACCCAAGTAGATAACAATATCCCTACCTTACTCTGAGTAGTATAATTTATGTATTCCCTTTGTCTACAGCATACAGGTATGGTCTGTCTTCTGATTGGTTTAGATGAAGCCATCATAAAAAAAAAACCTTTCCCATGGTGACAAAGTTAAACTAAAACACATGGCCTCTTTTTCTGATGCTAAGTGCAGCAGAATATAAATGTCCTTTAATGAAAGCACTTAAGATGATGATGGAGCCAGGGCCGTTATAAAGTCTGATGCTGGCAGTGTGATGAATGTACTCAAGCTTCATACAAATGAGGCACCTGAATGCACCGTGCACATTTTGATCTAACCTTAACAACAGGGGGTTGGTTCACCTTCAGTGGGGGTGGTGTCCATAATTTCTCCTGGCTTTTACTGTGTTCTCTTTTTTCCAACTGAAATACGAAGACAACAGCAGACCTGGCGTGTCACACGTGTCTTTTCTTTCTTGCACACACACATCTGCACATGTGCTCCTTTTATTTTTAGGGCGACGGCCTTATGGTGAGGTCAAGCAAGGTGCTAAAAGACTTCGATGTGAAGGACATAGCTCAAAGTCCAAGTATGTTTCCACCAAGCATCCATCACTGTGGGTGACAGCTGACCCAAACACACAACGATGGTCCGGACACAGCACACCCAGGCATGCTTCGGTGTCACTGTACACCCATATTCATCTCCAGGCATCAGCTTTTGAACATAGCTCAACAATGTTAATGAGGTAGGGGTTTGACAGGAGCTGGGAAATGATGGCTGCTCATAGGATTCAACTCAAACAAAAGGTGCGTAGGATCTGACAGCTTTGAGCGGGAAGGACTTGCCCTGTAATCCTTCAGAGTATTTATCAATGTAAAATGACATCAACATCGGGGTTCTAAGGGAACTTTATATAGAACTCTAGCATTTCTTGAAGATGAAGGTAGCTGGATGGCTCCGTTAGTTCAAAGTAGGAGTGACACATGAGAAATTGAAGACCTATATCCAGTGTGGGTCCTCAGGCAAGACCTTTCACACTACTGCCTAAGTATGTAGCCATAAGGGGCCCGTGAGCCTGCGTCTCCCTGTGCTGGTCCTCAGCCCGAATCAAATCCAGGGTTGTGCCATGAAGGGCATCAGAGACAGTTGATTCGTGCCCAAACATGAACAACAACATTTCTTGAGGATGTACAGCTACTGGCAATAACAATTTTAGAATAAAGCCATCCATCCTTCTTCTTACTCTTATTTGGAGATAAGACGCAGGACAACCAGAGATGCTCAAACCCTCCGAACCACAGAAAAAATCTACTTCTGCCAGGGGGAACTCAAAGGCTCTCCTTTGCCTCATCTTTAGTCTTCTTGTGGTCCTCCTACTGGAGGGATTTCCCCAAAATATCTCCCCCAGGAAGGCATCTGGGAGACATTCCCAAGGCACCACAACTGGCTTCTCACCCTGTCTACAAAGAAGTGTGTATCTGTTCTCTCATACTTTCTGTATGACCCACAGCTCATGATCATAGGTAGGAACAAAGATTGACGAGTAAATGAAAAGCTTTGTCTTTTAGCTCGGCTCCTTCTTCCCCACAATGGATCAATAAAGCAATCGACACACCACGGATACTTAAGCTCTGTCACTTGGAGTAGAAGCTCTCCACCTACTTGGCAAGCCCCCTTTGTCCAGTCTGAACCCGGATACACTTATGAACAGCACAGATGACAAAAAGTATCCTCGCTGGGGTCCAGCATGTACTGGTTGCATGTTCAACTTACTTTCTGCAATACAAACCAGACTAATAAGGGATGATCCTTTATTAGGGGCCCATATTTGTTTAAATCATTTTCTCCAAATTAACAAAGCATTATAGACTGGGTGGAAAAACTCCCGGGAACACCCCAGAACTCTGTGAAGTGTATATCTGATCCATTATTCCACAACAAAAACAGGAATGTTCCTTCTGAATCACAGTTCTTGATTCTCCTCTTCAGTAGCCTATTCTAGACTTTCCTGGAGATACTGAGTGGTGTGATCCCCTGGACCGTATTTTCCACTTTATAAGACACACTTAAAAGCCTTAATTTTTTCAAAACACAACAGCACGCCTTATTTTCCGGAACGCCTTGTATGGATTAACTCTGGTTGTGTTAACAGATGTCAAAGTGATTTTGAGAGATCAACACAATCTCATTCCCAAATCGTCACGTGCATACGCTAAGGACCCACTGTGTCAAAAATAGAGATTTTGGCTGTCCCCAAATTGTCTTTTTTTTCTCGTCCTGTCAGTTCCAATTAAATCAAGTCTCCTCGATCTCTGGGACGCAAACCAGTACCAGGACGTGGACCGCACCAGTATCCTAACCCTAATTTTTACCCGGTACCCAACATGAATTGGTACCAGACATGGATCTGTACTGAACACAGATCAGAACCAGTTCCAGATTTGTTCTGAAATTGATACTTGACGACAAACCAGACGTGGTACCAGATCCGGACCAGGCTGGGGTAAGAGTTCCGGGTTTGAAATTCTGGTTCTGGCCTCGCCCGAAGTGTGGTCCTTGTCCAGTACCACACTTTGTTTTATTGGAACAACCAGCATGTTAAAAAAAATGATGAGTTGGGGACTCCCAAAATGTCAAAAAGTGACGCAGATGGGTCCTTAACCATGCGGTACAGAGCTTCTTCAAAACGTTAGTCTTGTTTTTCACGAGTTGTAAACAAGGTTGGGTGTTTTCCAAACATGCTAATGCGGCTAACATGTAGCGTTGTTGGACTGCTTTTTTTTGTTTTACATGTTACTAACAAATTTGGGAGTTAGCATAGTCCCAGTAAGGATGTTTCAATGCTATCAATATCTGTTACAAACAGGGTTTGGAGTTTCAGGTCTTGTAAATTTGCCTACGTGGCTAACAGTATGCAGCTAACACGTTACAGTGACAGTTTATGTTACTAACCAGGTTGGGAGTTAGCATAGTCACAGTAAAGTTTGTTTTGGCTGTGTTAGTCTGCTTTCTTAAGTGTTGCAAACAAGGTTGGGAGCTTTAGGTATTGTAAATATGCTAATGTGGCTAGCGTGTAGGGTGTTACAAACAAGTTCTAGGTTTAATCCAAATTTCTTCTCTACCGCTACATGTAGTCCTCCAAACTGAGAGATATGAAAAACTTAAGTTACTGTTTATCCTGAAACAAGTGAAGCAATGTATTTCTCCTTCCCCCACATTTGGGAGGTAGATCACCCTATCGGGGGAGGGCTAACTAGCCCTAAGCTAGCGCCTAAAATGGCATTTTGGACAGTACTACAGCTTCAAAGGCCCCTATAATTGATAAACCATTAATTGACGGTGCACCTTATAACCCGTGCACCCTATAGTGTGGAAAACACAATAGTTGGTTCTCTGGTCCCCTTTCCTCAAAAGAACCACCTCCCTGATCTTCCAAGGAACTACCCCCGATGACCACACCATGTCGCAAAGGCGAGTCACACACAACATCCAGAAAATTGAGGTGCTCATCTGAAGTCGTTGCAACCGAAGAGCATTTCTGACTGCGTGGATGCATTACTGCTGTCACTAAAAAAACCCCGTTCCACTGAATACAATCTGGTTTTGCCACAATGGAGAACAGCAGTCGTATGGAGCAGCCATGTTGAAAACCAAGACTGAATTTTACAATAGAATTTTGAATTAAAAGTGGTTTTCAAGATATGACACAAGAAGTGTGCTTATTTTTTCTTCTATTTTTTTTAGTAAATGTTATGTTATAAGCTATGGCTGTGAGTAATCTTTAGTTAAAATAATCTTTTATTTCTTTAAATTTAAGGATTTTGTTGATTTGTTTAAGCAGCTTAAAGATAAAAAAAAATCCCAGTAATTTTAATTGCAAACACTTTCCGTTGTTTTTTGTTTTTTTTTCTCCTCCTGACTCATTCTTTTTGTCCTTTCTTCACCCCCTCCCCTCCTCTCATCCCCGCGCGCTGTGATTTGGTATCTCTGCTACACAGGCGGCGTTGGCACAGCGCGCGCGCGTTACCCGCGAGGTTTATCTTTCTTGACTCGCTGGTGGGGCTGAGCGCGCGCGCTAATCTGTGGCAGCTGGAAATGGACAACAGAGGAGCTGCGCCGCCGCCGGACTCAGGTAAGAAAGCTCGTCTGTGGCGTTTCCCGGCTCTCAGTTCAACCATTTTACTACATTTAAAAGAAAATAGAGACTATTTCATCTCATTTTGTGTATTGTTTTGATAGCCTATTTTCTAGCATTTTCATATTTACTACTGAAAAGCCGCTACAGTTCCGTGTTTTAAACAGCAAACGCAACTTTTAAAATTAAAATTAAAGTAATAATCTTTTTTTTAACCCCTTTTGATGGCGTTGAACTCATTTTTTGTTGTTTAATTTTCATTTTTTATTAGTTTTAAATAAAAATATTTTTAAATGAATTAATATTTGTGCTCAAGAAAGTGAAAAAGAGGTTATTTTCTTTAAAGGGACCTTATTTTATTTATTTATTTATTTTTAAAAAGACCTTCTAGTCTCAGGGAACATTTAGCTTGTGTTTTCACGCCCTTTGTGTGTGTGTATGTGTGTATATGTGTGTGTTCTGTCCTCAAAAATGCTGTTAACCATTTTGTATTGTTGCTTACCTTAGAGGTAACTTTGACATTCATTTTAACCTCAAAAAGCTTTATTAATGTTATTTATTCTATAATAGGATTTTTCTTTAACATTATTTTAATACATTAATTGGTGATCTTTACTTTAAAGGCTACATCAACAACATTTTGAAGAAAAAACTGATCTATTTACCTAAAAATAGATAAATGGTTGATTTATTATTTAATTCTGTAAATATTTTAGGGGAAAAAAACATTGATTATTCAAAATCAAAGCGGTTTTTGCAATTGCCATTCTGGATGTGTGATGCTTGTAAGCAGAAAAGTGTGGTGAAATCATCTTTTCATGCAAATTCACCCAAAGAAATATATTTTTATGAGAATTTTCTCGATCTATGTAAAGCCCGGAGTTGCGACTGAGTGTTTTCAGCTCAGATGTAGAGGAAAAACTGCCATTTTCATTCATCTGAATTAGCAAAAATCCCAACACCCGTCGTATATTTGCTTTTGTTGAACATATTTCCCCCAAAATGTTTCACGATGTCGCCGTGCTCGATTCCAGACACTCTTAAACACCTTGCGGTGGCTCCATCATCATGTTCGACATCCTCTTTAATGACCTTTCTCCCCCCCGTCCTCCCCCAGTGGTGGTTTCAAACCTAAATGGCTCAAAATTACAGTCGTCTGCCTGCCAAGTGCTGCCGACGACATTTCCTTTCCAACTGCTCTGAAACACTTATTTTAGCTGCAAACAAAAGGTCCTTGATGCATCAAATCCTGGATCTCCTGCTGCTCGCTCCCCCAAAGGGGATGCTGTAATTTTCACCGGCGTTTCTCATGCGGCAGCAGCTTTTTTTCACTGCGACATGTATAATTCATTTGGGTCTTCTTGGGTCAGATTTTTCCAGTCGTGGAAAAAAAAATCTAAATATTATCACAGTATACATACAGGGAGTGACCTGTTTAGGGTGAACCACACCCTCTCTGAGCTTTGAGGCCTCCATGTTTTAGCCTGAAATAAACCCTCAAATATGAGAAATATTACATTTTTGGTACAAACAAAAGATGGTATTAGTCACTACAGATGCATAAGAGAAAGAAATACTTGGTTTGGATACATTTCTGGGTAACTTTTAGGAAAATTTTCTTAAAGTAATAGTGGTTTCATGTTTTCCAATTTATGTTTTCCCCCCTGCATGATTTTTTTAACCTCAGAGTTGAGTTAAAAACGACTCAACTTGACATGTTTTTAATTTCTTAGTGTAAGAAGATGCAGAGGTGAGACTAAAGTTTAGTAAACTGGGGAGTGAGGAACAGCAGCCCTAAAAACACGTCCCAATTCGTCGTAAAAGGAAAAACTTGATCAGAAATTTTTAATTTAATTTTTAATTCTTGCATTTTCTTATTCTTATTTGATGAAAATATATTAATAAATATTAAAATAAATATAATATATATATATTTTTTCTATTGTAAAATTGTTCCCAGAGGTCTTTTAATCGCTCTTGGGTTGCGTGGAAGTTCGATCCGCTAATTTCCCAGCATTCCTTTGTTTACGTTAGCTCACAGCACCTCACAAGCCTAAGCTAACATTGGCCTAGCAAAAAAAAAGGTATCCAGCTGTACAGTTCTGAGCCCGAGACCATCTCAGATTAGGAAAATAAAGATGTTAATGGATCTATTTGTCTGCAAGTGGATGCTTCAGAATTGTAGCAGAGAAGGGAGACTTTGCCCCGCCCACGGCTGCGTCACAAACTTGAGCTTTTTCGAACATCCAGTTTTCATCTGCTCCTGATTCATCTCGATTTGTCCTCCATATTGAGAAAAATTCTGCAAGAACATGTAAAAAAAACACCCCAAAACATGATTTTTATTTAAGCAGATCTTTAACAACCTTTTAATTAACCCTTAATTGGTCCTTTATAAGTGTTTTTTTACTTCTTGACGGTGAACTCTAATATTTTTTTTACTTTTTTTGTAGAAATAATCATCTTTTATAGTACATCCCCAACTTATTATTTTTTTCAACAGTTATTTTTCATTATATTTCACAATAATTCCACAATAAACCTGAAAAAGTCGAAAAAAAATAAATTTTATCTTTTTTTTTTTTTTTACAAAAAAGTAAGAAACATTTTTAAAAAGTGTCTTTTTCAAGGGGTATCACAATTATGAGTCATAAAGCTAAAAACATTTTGAATCCTCCCTTTTTAATTTTTAAAGGAAAAAGTATAATAATGGGGGGGCGGGGTTAGTATTATTATGTAAGCAGTTGATGTGATTTCCAAACAGACCAGTGAGTTCAGAGACAGCTACGAGTTAATCAAAGATTTGATATTTTCTGACAAATTTACCAAACGGCTAAATAATTGCTGGTTGCTTTTTTTTGTTGTTGTTTTTTTTTTATCAATTTGCCTTGTTTTTTTGCATTGTTTAGTATTTTTTGTTGTTCTTAAACCCCTTTTTTTTACATTTATGTTTACCCTTCATGAAAGGAAAAAATATTAAGTAGAAGGAAAATAGATGTTCAAATTTTAAATTAATAGTTACAAAAAAATCTGTCTGTTTTATTACAATTCCCTTTAATTTCTGTTTTTAGAGACAATTTAGGAAAACATTTACACTTAGAAAAAGTGTGAAGACCCATTCTGATTGAAATTAGAATGTTTTTAGGCAAAATCCCAAAACTTGTATCATTTTCTAGGACATAGTGTCTACAGAGTTGTGCAACCCCGCCCCCTCTTCCCCTCCCTGCTGTGTAGCAGAGCAGGAAGCACAGCCCCACCCAGCATCGAGTGAGCAGTTTTCATTGTACTTTTTGTGCTATTTTTCACTCATTGTCAATTTTCTATTTAGAATTTTTGGTTGAAAATAAAAATATGTTGAGCATCATAACCTTTAAGTAAATTCCTGGATTGTTGCATTTAACTTCAGATCAAATGAAGCCCAGTTGTCTCAGAATTCCCTTATTTATGACCCTCTGTTGTTAACTTTGTTGGTCAATAAAAATCTTCAATTAGCAACAATTTTTTTGCAGCAAAATAGTGAACTATCACATTTATTTTGTAATGTTTTTAGTTTAAAATCAACCCATTTAGTTGCACCAGGAAACAAAGACAGATTTTCATCAGAGTGGGATATCTTTTTAACATTTTGTTTAAATTGCTTGAACATACCGTCAATCAGAAACAAAATGTCGTCCAAAAACTCAACTGGAGGTTTGTTTTTGTTTCTGTTCCGACCCCTTTTCCACATTGATTATACGCGTGTTATGGCGCATCATGACGCCTTTCAGTTCTTTACATTGACGGGTTACTCAAGTCTGAACGTCGCTGATGAACGTGAGGGGCCCGCTATCGTCTCCCCTCCTCCAAATTTCTCTCCTGTGTCTTTTTCTTTGGAGCGCCGGCATGTGGCTGCTGCCGTCTGTCTCAGTAAAAACCATCAGCTGTGAAATTGAGAATAATCATGTGGAACGATTTTGGGATGGAAGCAGCTTGAGCTCCAGCCCTCAGCGGTCAATGGACTTACGACCTCAGCTGATATAGTCCAACCAAAGACTTAACACTCATCGGTGAAACCCTTTCGGTTCACGTGCAGGAAAAGATTTGGGTTATGGTTATTGTTCTGAGAGTTCCCAACTCCGCGGTCTTTAGCGAGCGCAAGGTGAACCCAAAAACATTTCTTTAGCGCCGCGCTTTCATTGTGTTTCTAATAGATATTGATGAGATGTCCCATGAATGCCGCAGCTGCTGTGTGTGGCATTCCTAATGTGTTTTATGAGTAATGGCTGTGACAGCCAGCTGGCTCTTGACTCTCTCCATCTTTATGTGAAGAGTCTGTGGACAGTTGGCTAAATAAAATGCAATCAAACCAGACAACCGTAGTTAACCATAAAAACCGAGTGTGCCCCACATGTGCGAAAATAGTCAAAATTAGCAGGAAAAAACTGTCATTCCAGTCAGAACTCCACTCTGGATTTTGTCCAGTCGTAGTGAACTTTTCCATCATCCCCATTGACTGTATATGAGAACTGGACCGAGTGAGTGTGACATCACCCATAGAAAATGGTTCAGTTCTGGCTTCAACCAAATAAAGTCAATTCAGTCGCCTTTTTTTTTTTTTT
>NC_050530.1:3996509-4000569 GCF_002922805.2 Oryzias melastigma
TTGACTTTGGAGCCAGACAACGTCAATAAGCAGTGATTCGTCCGAGTCGGTATATGGCGACCAAACTGGCCAAATGAGGTGTCGGAAAGCCACACCCCTACCACATTTGACAAATGTGTCAAATGTTTTGAATATTCAATTGAGGCATCGGATTTATCAATTTCTGACTTGAATAACTTGGACTGAACAAAAAAAAAAAGATTAAAAATTAGGATTATCAACAAGTCATCAGCATTGACTGTATATGAGAACTGGACCAAGTGAGTGTGAAGTCACCCATAGAAAACGGTTCTGTTTTGGCACCTACCAAATGAAGTCGAGTCAGTTATCACTTATTTGTTGCAATTTTGGAGACAGACGACATCTTTTAGCAGAGATCGACCAAGTTTATATGGAAACCAAACTGGCCAATCAGGTGTGAGCTTATTGAAAGGCCACACCCCTACCGCTTGAAAGCAAGCTACACAAATGTGTCAAAGGTTATGAATTTATGACTTTAAGAACTTGGATTGAGAAAAGAAAAAAAAAGATTAAAAATTAGGATTATCAACAAGTCATCAGCATTGACTGTATATGAAAACTGGACCGAGTGAGTGTGATGTCACCCATAGAAAAGGGTTTAGTGGTGGCTCCTACAAAATTAAGTAAATTCAGTTGCCATTTTTTTTAATATGTCTTTGAAGCTGGACGGCATCCATTAGCAGTGATTCATCTAAGTCTGTTTCTATGGCAACCAAACTTGCCAATCAGGTGTGATCTTGTTGGAAGGCCACACCCATACCACTTGAAAGCAGGCTGCACAAATGTGTCAATTTTTTTTTATATTCAGTGTGGGGTCAAGCAAATGCCACCAGCCTCTATCGAGGCGTTTGATTGGCCAATTTATGACTTGAATAACTTGCACCAAAAATATTGAATTATCAAGAAAATGTTAAAAAAATATTAGAGTTAGAGTGGTTATTCTGACAAATATTATGACTAAGTGATAGTTGTTTATGTCTCTATAGAAGTGAATATGTGATTTTAGCTTTTTGGAGCCAGCGGGTTCTTCCTGTTTGGGGGAGGAGTCACTCTGTCCAGTTCTCATATACAATCATTTGTCATCCCTGAACTCACAAAATGACACTTTACTTAAACTGTCATTAAAAAACCCTGAAACATAATGATATTTTATTTTTTTATTACTTTTTTCTGGCTTTGTCCTCATTACAGATTAGTAGTACTGGTTTTTAAAAACAAGTAATTGATATTGAATCTATATTTATTTTAAAAAATCAATATTTGTGAAATCTATTTTTTTTTCAGTTGTAGCAAATACATTCATTTAGTTCTTGGATTTCTTTCAGGCATGTAGCTGCTTTTAGTTATTTTGAAATGTATTAAAATATAATTTTACTGATTAAAGTTTTATGTTTAATTTCTACCAGTAGTTGTGTGAAAAATAGTTTATATTACTAAATAAAATTAGTTTATATTTATAATTATAATAAATAATTCCATTGTTCTTCATTTATTCTTATATCTTTAAATTATTTTTTTTACCTTTTTCTATATTTTTAAATATAGAAAAATCAAAATTAATTTCTTAGTTTATGTTTAAGTAAAAATAATTTAAAATACATAATTATTTTTACTGATCATGTATGTAAGAAATGTTTTTTTAATCACTTGCCTCTTATTTTAAAAAGTGTTTAGAGGAGCGTACTGATAAATCAAAATAAAGGATTTTATGAGCTGGATTGTCAAAGCTGCAGTCGTCTGGTCACACAACAATGTGACGTGTCACATATCAGCCATTTTCTGCCCGACAGTGGAGCGCTCGCCTGCCTCTTCAACAAACGTTTTCTCTACAAACCTCAGATAGAAACATAAAAAAAGTGCATTTATTTGCCTATTCTGTCGTCACAAGAATCGCTTGTTGAATTCCAAACAGCTGTCGTCGTCAAAAGCAGGTTTTTGGAATCAAATTGGACATAATGCTGCACCCAGCCTCCCCCTCTGAGCCTCACCTCTCTCAAATAGATTTCTGCTTAAGTCTCCAATCAAGCCGTAATGGCTCTCGGGCTGCGTCATTACAGCCCAGATGATGGACTCTTTCACAGTGGCAGCTTAAACACACTCCTGGACCAATAACCGCGGTTTTTGTTTGGCTGCTCGGACGTAAACGGCGAGCGGAGCTGCCTCGCCGAATGATTCATCCCAACGAGAACCTGACGGAGAAAACAGTCTCCTGGGTTTCAGCAAAAAATATCAAAATGGGATTAATCAAAAGCAGGCAGGTGAGTAGTTTAACCTGCTTGGAGAAATGACCTCGTCTTATGCTACGTCTATCAACACGCTGAGAAACTCTCAAAGATCATTTATTCCTCATTTAGCCTTTTTTTCTGCAAACTTGAAGCTAACTTTCCAGTGCTGCTTCTTCAGTATCTCCAGTTATTTATTGAATTTTCCTATAAAGTTTTTAAGTAAAACAGTTAAAATGTTCCCAAATGTGCAATTCAGGGTTGATCTTTACATTTATTTAAAATACTTTATAATTTGTCTGTTTTTTTTTTTTTTAAATTTGGAAAAGGTTTTTATGTGAAGCACTTTAAAGTGAAAGTCCCACGATTTGTCACACATCTAGGTGTGTGAAATGTGTCCTCCGCATTTGACCCATCCCCTGGGGGAGTGGTGAGCTGCAGACACAGCCGCACTCAGGAATAATTTGGTGTTTAAACCCCCACTCCAACCCCTTAATGCTGAGTGTCAAGCAGGAAGGCACTGGGTCCCATTTTTAGACTCTTTGGTGCGACTTGGTCGGGATTTGAACCCACAACCTTCCAAACTCAGGACGGACACTCTACCACAAGGCCACTGAGCTGGTTTAGTGGCAGAAGTGGTTTATATGAATAGAATGTAAATAGAGTGAAATTTTATGCATAAGTTCTGCAGAGTTTTTAGTCTTTAGGCCAAAAAGATGCACAGACTCTATAGGAAAGTAGAGTTTTAGGATAGCAAAAGACCACTTGGTTCTACTCGGGTAATGAAGGATAAATCCCACAATGGTCCCGGTGAAATACAGTATATAAAACAATCACATAACACACGTAATACGTAATTAACCTAATTCAAATGGTCTCAGAATCTCAGATTTGTCTCAATCAGCTGCTTTACATTAACTGAATAAAGTTATATATAAGCCAGAGTCGCTAAGTTAGCTTGTTGCATACGCAAAGTTGGACGCCATATTAGAAAGGGCGAGATCCCCGTTTACTGTTGTGCTACATTTACATGAACATAGCTGGAAAAACAAGAATGTGACTTTTAAAGTAAATCATTACTCTCAGATAATAAAGGAGAACTTATAGAAAGCATACTATACGACGGGTGCAAGCGGCCTGGGGCGATGTCGGGTACCCACCACCCATCTTGAACCCCGGACCGAAGAGTTTAACAGCTTGTTTTAATCAACCATAATGGATTTATTCATAGAAAACTTTCAAATTTCATTCATCTGTTGTACTGAGTGCAAAAATATTAATATTACAGATTTTTTCAATTTTAAATTTGATTAAAATTAAGCCTTTTGAGGTCCTTTTACCGTTTCCTTTGAGCCTTTGTCTCTTCGTTTACTTCCCTATCCAATATGGCGTCCCTCTTTATGTATTTGGACAATGGTAACAGGCTAGCGTAGCATCCTAGCCTATATAGCTCATTAGCATAAATACTCTACTACTGTTGCATATCAGTGCAAAGTTGGTTTGTTCAGCTTCAGAATCAGCTGGAATTATGTACAAACGATTGAAGAGTTACGGTAATTTGAACACTACCTCTATTTTTTTCTAGTTTTAAAATCGTTCCCAGTGTTCTTATTATTAGCTATAATAAAAAAAAACCTGTGTTGTTTTTAAGACATATTTTCTGCAGGAACAACAAGACGCTGTTGTCGTGGAAGTTAGCCGAGCTAATTTCCCAGCATGCCTTCGCTCCTGCTAGCGACAAGCACCTCACAAACCCAAGCTAACATTAGCATGGCACAAAAACGACGAGCAATATGTGAGCTATCCAGCTGCACAGT
>NC_050530.1:4001570-4008053 GCF_002922805.2 Oryzias melastigma
TTCTTATTAATTATTAGCTATAATAAAAAAAAAAACCTGTGTTGTTTTTAAGACATATTTTCTGCAGGAACAACAAGACGCTGTTGGCGGGGAAGTTAGCCGAGCTAATTCCCCAGCATGCCTTTGTTTACGCTCGCTCCTGCTAGCGACAGGCACCTCACAAACCCAAGCTAACATTAGCATAGCACAAAAACGACGAGCAATATGTGAGCTATCCAGCTGCACAGTTTAGAGCCAGATGGTAGAAAATCAGGACTTGCATGGATCCATTTGTCTACAAGTATGTGGTTTAAATTTGAGCGGAGAAATGGGGTTGATGAGTAATAAACTCGAGCTTTTTCGAACATCTGGTTTTCATCTGCCCCTAATTCAGTGTGATTTGATAAAAATAATAGTCAGGAATGGAGTTTAAATCTTTAATTAATTTATAACTGTCCTCCATTATGAGAAAAAGGCTACAAAAACGTGTTAAAATAACCCAAAACATGGATTTAAAGGTTAAGAGAATATTGAAAATGAAAAAATTAATGTCAAAAATTGTTCATGAATTATTTATCAAATCTTTTAATCTCTTTTAAAAGCATTTCCAGAGTTATTTTAATTATGGTTCTGTTTTTAGTCAAAAAACTTGTTTTGTATGACAGTTTCTGCAGAACGGCAGGAGATTATTAAAATTCCTCCTATAATTTGTGGGTGGAGCCACCTGTACAGGTAAACCTGAACAGGTCCATGTGTCAAAGGCCTCAGACATTTAAAGGGTTGAGAATATTTGATATTTAGTTTAGCATTTTAGCATATTTTGTATTTTTTCATGTGTATAAAGAAGCAGGAAATTTGATAAAGTTGATGCAAACATATATATTTTAAAATAAATAACAAGGAGGAAAATCTGATCATTTCAGTTCCGATTTTTTTCAAATATTTTTGTTTTTATTTATAAAAATACGCTTTAATAAACTCAACACGAATGTTCTAACTTTGATCATAAATCTCGACTCATTTTTGAGGTTTTGCTCTTCATCTCACTGTTATGTTGGAATTATATTTCGTTAACTAGAGCAGAAAAATGTGTCTTGTATTTACTTGCAGTTTAAATACAGAAATTGTACGCAAAGTGGATTGCAAAAACAAAAGTAATTTAGCTTCTTGTTAAACAGTATGGTGTAATTGATGTTTTTTTTCTTTACTTCCCACAAAAAATCTTTTATTTTTATACAAATAGTAATAAAAAAAAGACACCAGACAGAAAAGCAGAACAAACTCATTTTAATTCTAAGTTATTGGAGCAAACCAGTCATAAATTGACAATCATTTGTTTAAAGTATTTTGTTTATTCATGACATTTTTTATTTCTCTATATTTGTTTTTCCAAAATAACTTTTGGGTTTTCTCCATAAAATGTTGATTTTTTTTTTCCTCTCTGCTCTACTGAGCACAAAAGACCACTCAAGCAGGCCAGATTGAATTTTCATTAACTGAAGCTGTTATTAGAAACATAGCATTTGTGTGTTCTGTTTGTATGTCCTCTCAAAACATAATAAAACTGTTTTTATTTCTTTTAGCAAAACATGATTTAACTATAAGGAATGGGGATGTCATGCAATGCTCACACCGACTGTAAAACAGCCAAAATGTGGTCATTATTACTCAACTATACAAAATAAAAAATATATATCTGAATATAAACTAAAAATTGTGTAAACAGCAAAGTGGACAAAAGGGAGAACAAAATATTTAGAATTATTGCTACAGATTGTAGTTTACATTTTACATTGCTGACATAGAGAATCCTGGTTTGTTACTAATTTTCTATTTTTATTTTTATTTAACCAGGATAAAATCCCATTGAGATCCAATGATCTGTTTTTCAAGGGAGTCCTGGTCAAGAGGGAAAAATTACCCACAACAGAGACAGGTCATAGAATTAAAATACGCTAAAAATAAATAAATATGATCAAATAAAACAGTAATTTTGTGAGGTGTTTTGCATTAAATAATGAACAACAGGAATGTTTTTTTTTCAAAATATAAAAAATATTATTTCTAATGATTTTGGTGCAGTTTTATTTTACGAATACAAAGGCTTAGATGATCTCAAACTATGGTTTATCTAGTTTTTTCTTTAGGTATAAATCTTTGTTTCCTAGGAAACGAGTGCCAAATTTGACCTTTTTATGGTATCTCTAAAAAAGCTTAACAATACATTTAAAAAAAAATTGACAGTAAACAGTCATACAATTCTGTTCCAAATCATAGTTAATTAGTTAATTGAATGGTCCGCTGTGGTAATAATCAATTATTTTCCTTCTCTTTAACCTGTTAAAAGCCGATACATCAGAAATCGCAATATTTTTTTTTTCTCTTTTTTTCCCTTTTTTTTGTTTTTAAACTCTTTCATAAAATCCACAAAACCCTGCAATATATATATTTTTATGATATATAGATCAGTGTAACCGTAGGAGAAATATCATCAAGGGTGTCGCAACCATTGTGCACTCTCAACTGTCTGTATGTTACAGGATTTACTTCATATTTTTAAATGTGTTTTTGCTTACAAGTTTGTGCAGATTATAGTCATCCAGGCACAGAGTTCAATTTGATTATATTTTCCGTTAGTGGGGTGCCTTGTGATTTTTACCAATAAAAAAGTGTGGTTTAAAAAAGGGTGAAAAACACTGATATAGATGGAAACAATTATGATGATTTGGTAAGTTTTTGCTCACAATAGTTGAACATGCATAAATATTGACATGAGTGTTTAAGAAAAAAGCAGCTTATTTACCCACTGTCTTTAACTTGATCTACACGTTTTAAACATGGTATAACCGTATTGTAAAGAATTAATTACAAACTATTTATTTATTTAAGTAGTCTTTAAAAAAAAAAGATCAGTAGATGAGTTATTCTCCCCATAAAGCTTTGAAAATTGGCAAAACTTCGACTGCCAAAAGTGTTTTTGAGATTTCATGGAGGCAGCCATTTTGAAATGAGCAGGAAAAGATGTTCTACTGCCCCTAGTGGGATGATGATGAACTACAGGGAAGAAAACATGAACCACGTTATATACAGTGGATTTTTATGGAAATGTATGTGTTAAATATTATGCAAATGGTAACATAAGGCTTGCTAAATTATTTTCTGTTATTTCACTGACTTTTTTGGTCGTGTTATTTTTTTTGCATTAAATGTTAAAATGCAAAAAAAAAAGCAAGAACAGAAAGAAAAAACATAAATATAATCCTTTCGTCTGTTAGGTTATATATCAAACCACAAATAAATAAATCTCTTGAAGCCAAAGTAATTTTGTATTTATGATGATTAATGTTTCAGAACTAACAAAGAAATTACGTTTTTCACCTGCTTTGTTTAGTTTTAGTTTTGGTTTTATTTTAGTATTAGTTCCAATTCTGTTTTGATCTTGTATTTTTTAGTTTTGTTTTAGTGGCTTTTTTTGTCGTCCGTCCTTGTTTGGCGCCAAAAGTCGTACAGTTAGTGGTAGAACTGGGATAATTTATTTTTATTTACACGTTGCTTTTTCATTTTGTATAAAAGTAGTATTTCCCTAAAATGTCCAAATTTGATCACAAATTATCTCTTTTTCTTCCTTATTTTTGGATAAAATCATGTTGTTTCAGAGCGCCTCAGTAAATATGATGCATTTATATAAAATATTAAAATCATTTTATGTAGATTAATTTGTCAGTTTATATCTGTAGGATTTTTTACAGACATTCTATATTTGATTTTTATCTATTTTTCTTCAGCAAAGATTTAAAATATATATATATATCCAAAGATGATGCATGGTCAGAAAGACTTGTCACTACGTCGATAAACACTTCTGCAGCCTATACTTGACTGGCTTGTTTGCAACCTTATAAATATCCAGCATTTGTCTTGCAAAGAATCTCCCAGTCAACTTTGCTCAATGTATATTTATCAACGGACGGGCCGACGTGAGCAAGACGAACGACTTGAAGAGCAGCCCTGAAACCGTCTCTTAGTCATCTTTGTTAGTCATCGTCTTCCTTTATATTCTCTTCCTTCCACCCACTCTGCTACTCCTCAAGAGCACAATACCTTTCACTTTTTATTCTTAACTTGGAGTAAACAGATTTACACAGAGAAACTTGAGGCATAAATAGAAAAAAACAATGAAATCGCATAATTTATGTCTCTTAGTTTGAAACTTAGAAGTTTAAATCCCAACAGAAAACGATTCAAAATCTAGAAACTTTAAGCACAGTTTGTTAGGATTTAATATTATTTACTTTTTATTGGCTAAAAGCTGGAAAAAAATACTTTTAAATGTACTGCAGGATAAAGCTTTTCTTTCTGAAGAAGTTTCTTGTTTTTATTTAACGCCAGACCGGTCTCTGTTTGTCTTTATTCCTCGATACTCTTGCAGAAACTCTCTTTGATTTATTTTGGTTTTATTTACCTCTGCAGATTTCTGCGGATTTTCTTTAATGAGAGTTTATAGATTTTCTTTATCAGTCTTTCTCCAGAGTGTAAAAGTTTGGTGGATAGTTGCAATTTCTACAACTTCTCTAACATTTACATCCATCCATATTTTATTCAGACGGTTAATTTTTTTTTTATCGCTAGAAATGTCGAGTGGTGTCAGTATTTTTTCATCAGAAGGCCCCATCTTGTTCTTCCCCGTCACTGGCTGGACAACACTGTCAACCTCTTTCTCTGACTTATCATACATAGACTCATATGTCCAAGGAAACTGTAGCTTTAACTGAAAAATCTCTGATAGTTTGTTTTTATAGTAAATTATTTTGAATTACTTAAATTATTAACTTTACCGTAAATTAAAAAGCCCTTTTGTTTCTCCATTGTTTCCGATGGGACTATTTAGTCCGACGAAGGTCACGTTTGTTTGCTTAAGGCCATCCCAGATGGTTGATGACAGATGCTCACACTTGCTGTTGCCCTTGGCTGGAGTACAGTCTACAGACTAAAAAAATAAAAAGTCACAAACTTCTAATAGAAGAGTTTTATTTTACTGTCATATTCTTTGTTCTTGGTTTAACTATTTTTTTTTATTAAGGTCACTTGTATATTGGCATCAAATTTTAACTCTTTTCACATTAACACAACTTACTTACGACACAGATTTGTTGCTGTTCTCCTATTACTACTGCTTTCACTTTATTGTACAAAACAATTCTTTTCCATCCGTTTCTGAGTCCGCAGATGCATTTCCATAAATGATTCGATTCACAAGAGCCTAAATCGATTCGATTACGATTTTTTCCAAATCTTTCAATTCTTTAATTAAATTCAATTTTAAGTTTATACATATTTTTTTAAACACATTAAAAATCTATTATTTAATTTGAATATATTTATATTAATCTGATACAGTTCACATATTGTAAAATTCATTAGTAAAATAATGAGATTGTTAATATCAAACAGTGTTACAAAAATGTAAACTGCTTCTTCTCCTGGAGGACGTCTCAGTCTGGCCACTAGGTGGCGATCGCGCTATAGAAGTACACTTAATCCAAGAAGAAGACAACAGTATGAGGGGGAAAACGAAGTTTTAGATCACAAATAGTTACTTTAAAATTATTTCCTTGAAAGAAAATTAATACCGGTAAGTAAATAAAGATGTTCATTTAGTCAGCAATGTATTTGTTCGGTCATCCGAACGTTAGCATTAGCCGTCCTATGGGAAATTCCATTGAACGTTAGCACCAAGCTAGCGGACTTTAGCTTTATGTGCTAAATCGATTTGTATCTTTTGTGAATCGATTATTGATCTATTAAGCTTAAATTGATTCTAATCATTTTCTTTTCAACCCAGCCCTAGTCCGTACCGCTCAATAGAAACGAGGCATAAAAGGAGGGGCCTCTGGTTAGGCAAAGATGGCGCCAGAAACAATCTCTATAGCCATAAGCAAAAATTTCGGAACTTTAGGAAACCCTTTCAAAAATGATATTTTTGAAACTTTTCAGAACTATCAGCTTTTGAATGTGAATAAACTGTAATAGTGTACAGTTTAGTGTGCAAGATGAGCTTTAAATGGGACAGAGAATGTTCATCGTTTTATTTCTTTCAAGTCAATATTAACAAATGTTCAAATTTTTATAACTACACCCATTTACCTCCGGAGATAAGGCCAGTGTCACAGAGAAAAAAAAAGAGTACAACAGAGTATTAGGGCCACTTTATAAAGAAAAAAATATTTTTTTACGACTTTAAATCTTGTAAATTTACGAGAAAAATTCGTAACTGCTAAATTATGAGAATAAAGTCGTATATTTATGACTTGAAAAGTCATAGGCTAAATTTAAGACTTTTAATCTTGCAAATTTACGAGAAAAAAACTTTGAAATCTACGAGATTTAAAGTCGTAAATTAATGAGAAAATAAAAGTTGTCTGTTTATCAGTCGTGCTTGAAGATGAAAGATGTGGAGTATCTTGTGAAGATATATTTCCAGATCGGTGTTAAAAACAAAGAAAT
>NC_050530.1:4008197-4053315 GCF_002922805.2 Oryzias melastigma
CTGTCCACACCTCATCAATCTAATCCACGGAGCACGGAGGACAAAACCTGCAGAGGAATAATGATCCAGACAACGATCGTGTCGGTTGAGATCTGAAGCCGTTGTGCGACTTTATTACCCAAGTGAGTTGTTTTATTGGCGGTGGTTAATGAATTCACTCGGTGTGTTAATGTACTGGCTTTTTCGGGTAATGTGTTTGTAGTTTGTGGTCCAAAAATACATAAAATAATGACATAAAACACCATTAAGTGATAAAGTCGATGCAGTTTTGATTATTTGCTTCACTCTGACTGCTCTAGTTAATTTTACTGTTGTGTATTTGTCTTTTTTTTAATTTAAAGAAAAATTTCTAATGATTTAGTTACAGTTTTATTTTACTAAGATAAAGATATAGATGATCTCAAACTAGTGTTTTCACAAGTATTTTCTTTAGGTGTAAATCTTTATCGTTTCCTAGGAACTTAATGCCAAATTTGACCTTTTTATGGGATCTCTAAAACATTTTAAATTTATGTCACTAGTTTGGTTTTATCTACAAAAAGACGAGTTTGATTGTCTTCAGCCAGACAGAAAAGGACATATTTAGAGATATTTGTTCTTTGAATTTTAATATGACTCTCTCCGTTTGCCTGATCTGCAATTACTGTATGTTTTTATATTAATTTAAATGTTTCACAATTATTTTAATTGGTTATTTCATCATTTTATTTCTATTCTGTATCCTTTTTATTGATATATATATATTTTTTAGATTTTCAGGTTGACAATTTTAACATTTGTCTGGGTACAGCAAATGAAAAATAGTCGCTGGGTTAATTCTGGCTCATTGCAATACTTTAAATTTGAAGAAATTAATAAAATAATTCAAGTAAATTAAATATTTTCATCTTATTTGGGACATGGAAGCATTTAAACACCTTATTTGTGGAACAGAGATTCACTGTTTTTCCTGAAATTTTTCCATCTGCTGCAAGAGTTTGCTCAATAAAGTTTATTCAAACTCACCGGGAGATGTGGACAAGAATATCAAGCTGTATGCAAAATTACAAAAACTAAGTTCATTAGTTAGAACAGCTGATATTATTGTATAAATAAACAAATAATTTTCTTGGCTGAGATATTAGTTTCTACGTTTTATTTTATTTTTACTCATTTGAGTCGAATTTAAAATCAAAAGCAATGACTAAAGTTCCCCTCTGATCATTTTCTGATCTATTTTAAGTGTCTTTTTAACAATGATTATGCCATTTTTAGCCAAAACCCAAAATGTTTTTAACCCAAAAACTATTTCCTTCTAGGACTTTAAAGGTCATTTTACTGTTATTTTTATTTCATTTTGGGTTCAAGCCATTGACTGCATCCAAAAAGAATAAAAATAAACAGAAATAAATGTAATAAATAGAAATAAATAAATAGTTTTTTTTTAAATTTAAAATAAATAATAAAAAAAGCGGCCAAATTTGACCCCACAGGTTCTCCAGGGTTAAGATGTTTTCTGCAGAGCGGCAAGATTCCATTAGAAATTTGCCTCTTAGTTATGGGCAGGTCAGTTGGCACGGAGTAAGCCTGCCCCTACTTCCCAACATCCATCTGATTAAACTGTCTCGCTAGCTTACAGCCCCTCACATCCCCAACCTTACATTAGCGGTACAACAAAAACGGCGAACAATATCGGAGCTATCCAGCCGTACAGTTGTGATCCAGATTCCATCACAGATGAACACGTTCATGGATCTATTTGTCTAAAGCTGGATGCATCAGAATGAAGCAGAGCAGGAAACATTTTTGATTAAAGATCTCACCTGCAAGTTTTGTCCAACTGTATTTTTTAGACAATTTGAAGAAATACTCACAAGAACGTGTTAAAAACACAATTTTTATCTGAGATGTTGCTGGAAACTTCAATATTTTTAAAGTATTTTTTTTATTTTTCAAGTCAAGTGATGACTTTATTTATCTGTTTTTATAAAAAAGTTATTGAGAATGTTATTATTATTTCAATATCTGTGAGTTAGATCAAGCTAAAAATATAATTTTTAAAAAAAAACTTTGTTCTAATTTAATTTTTATTTTTCTATCCATTTTATTGCATTTTTCTATCTATCTTTAATTTATGATATTGATTCTTACTAAACCGCTTTAGATTTTCTGGTTTTATGAAAATTAATTCTTCTTTCAAAATAATAATAATAAAAGTTGTTTAAACCATAAAGTCTCTCACATCTATAATATTTATTGACCAAACAAGCAGACTATGATCCTTTAAGCTGAAAGCTTTAGCATTAGCTGAATATCTAATTTGACTGCTTTACATAAGAACATTTGGCCGTTTGTTCGGGTTGACTGGGTCTTTAGGATTGGATGATTAGCCAGGCCTGCAGAAATCTGTACATCGCTCAGACAAAGAGAAGCCATGCCGCCGTCTGGCCTCCAAACACATCAGTGAAGGTGACAGCTGATTGGCTGCTTCTCCTCTTATCTGTCTGCTGCACCGCTTCCCTGCAAGCGACATTAGACAGATCTCCAAAACACACAAGTGTTTGAGTAGGACGCTTGACAGTTTAGCACTGCAGTAATCCAACATTTAATATATAAAAAATAGAACTACAGTTACTGTAACTTTAGTAGATTTTTTACTAATCTGAATATTTCAGATTATAGCTTCAGTTATCCTTTAAGAAGAAATACAAAGTGTAGTTTTTGCCTGTTTAAGTTCATGACTGTGAATGTGTGCATGTGTGGTATATATACTGAGATAAGGGCGGTCTAATTAAAGAGCTGACATATCAGAAACAAGCTCTGCCTCTTTGTTTAACATTGGAGCTAATCTCTCACTACAAAGAGCATTGTGTGTGTGTGTGTGTGTGTGTGTCTGCAGTTTTGTAAGGTGTCAAAAGTAAGCCGACATACAGCCAAATCACCAAAGAGAACCCGGCTCCCTCTGTGTGAATATTTCAGAACTAATTTAGTTTTTTGGACACATTCTTCACTTTTGTCTAAAAGACCTACACTGACAAAAAATGTGTTTTTAACATGTTTTTTTGGCATTTTTCAGACGATTGAGGACATAAATTCAGAAAATTAAGCTTAAAATTGCATTTTTTTTTTATTCAAATTGTTGTGACTAAGGAGCAAACGGAAAAATGTTGCGTGATAAAGATGTTGGCCGTAAACTCCCTGCCCTGAGCTCTCAGCAATGAAGAGGGGAATTTCTAATGAACTTCTATTGTGCTGCCGCCCTGCAGGAAATAGGTTCCAAAGTTGGGCTTAGAAGAAGAAAAAAAACAATTAACATTTTTTCAGTTTGATTTGAATCAGAATCAGAAGGAAGTTTGATTACATCTCAAAAATCCACTACTTTCTTAAATGTAATGCTAAATTTAAAACTTCAAACTAGCAAAGATAACAAAAAACATATTTTTAAATTTTCTTTTCACAGAAATGAGTCAATGTGGAAACAGAAGAAGAGCCTTCAAAATAAAAGAATGCTGCATTTAACAGACAAAACCTGGAGTTTTTACTCTAAATATGGATTAATGTGACTGTTGTTTCCCCACACTATAATAATAATGGATAATATTCCGCATCCAGGTGTCTAATGTTACAAGGACGCTGCTAATAAAGTTGTTCAAACGATGGATTCACGTTTGTGAATATGCTTACAAAATAAGTAACTTTTTTTTTCCAATCACATCTTCGAAATCAGACAAGATTGAAGTTGGTGTCTGATGTATTTTGGTTTAGCTTCAACAATTATGATTTTAGGGAAAATCAGATTTTAATGGTTTATAAGATAAAGTTTCAAACAGCAGCAGATAGTTTACAGAGCTTGAAGATAAACTTTACAGTTAAAAATGAAGAGAAACTGGAAGCCAAAAACAACATTGTGTCGTTTAAAAAGGTTGGGGATCGCTGAACAACAGATTTTTTTTTTTTTATTTTGGCTAAGAAATTACATAATCATAAATAAAAGACCACTGGAAATACTTTTAACTTGGATCAAAAGATATTTTTTATTTCAGTATTTATTGCTAATTTTTTAGATATTTTTAATTTTAAAACACCATTGGTCTTTTATTTTTTTATTAAAGTAAATTTTACATATTTTTTTGTCTGGATTGTTATTGATTTTAATAATTTTTTATATATATTAAGTAATGTTTCCATTTTATCTGTTTTATTTTATCAAATTTGTTGTTGTGTTGGATTTTATTTTTCTAATTTTTTCTATAACAATATTTTTAATCTTTTGTAAAACCTTTCCTAGTGATGTTTTAATTAAGGTTATCCTGTTTTTAGCTAAAATCATATTTCACCAGTTATATTTTCTGCAGTATTTGAAATTCACCTCTGGGTTGTTGTCTGTAAAAGTAAAAATTGAAATCCCAACATTCCTTTGTTTACACTCTCTCCTGCTAGCTTATAGCATTTTACAAGCCCAAGCTAACATTAGCGTAACAAAAAAAACCCGTCAAGAAATATTGGAGCTACAGTTTTGAGCCAGATATCAGGTCAGACAAGGAAAATTAAAACGTTCATGGATCTATTTGTCTGTAAACGGATGAATTAGAGCTGTAGCAGAGCTTTTTGTAACCGAGCTTTTTCAAACCGCTGGTTTTCATCTGCTCTGATCTGCGGTTTGAATAAAGAAATGCTTCAATTTTAATCTTAAATTCTTTTATGTCAGAAAAATGCAACAAGAACATGTCACAAAACACATTTTTCATTCAAATGGGTCTTTAAAACCTTTAATTCTATCTTAATTATTTTTTGAACACAGAAATTTTGTTTTTAATATTACTAAAAGCAGATTTAAACAAGGCCGTAAGTTTGAATAAAAATAAAAAAGCTTTTAGTTGGATAACCATTACACACACAGCTATTCCCCTGGATTCTTTTAATGCAGGAGCGCACATGTGGAACGTCACTGTCCCATAATCCCTGCACCAGATCAAAGAAAACGTAGAGACTAAAAATATGCCGCCTCTAAACAGCTCCCACTCACTTACCTAACGCGCTGATTCACTGCATTGTATGAGTGGAACATTTGCACATGACCTTGTCATTGATCTCCTACACACCGACAGGCCCTTGTGTGGTGGGATTATGTATGCCAGTCCAGTATGTAAATACAGTGTGGAAACTGTGAAGGCTTTTATGTGAGGGGTTGGGACTGTGTCGGAGGGTCGTAGTTGTGACTTTGTGTGCGTTTCAGTTCAACTCCACAAAGGGGTTTAGGTGATTCATGCATTTGCTGTGTGTCCTTCCAGAGACGGAAACAAAATATTAAACTTTGACGCATAAATATGGAGGACGAAATGCAGCAAAATCACAAAATTGAGTCAGATTTTTTTTTTAATTTAGGGAAACTGTGATGAGTTTTTAAAAATATTCTATTAAAAGTAAATGACTCAGGCAAAACATGACCCACATTTTTTTAAATATATTTTAGTTATTGCACTACCTATTGATGGTTGATGCTCCACAATAATGCTGCGTTCCCACTAGAAGTGGGAATCTTTAAGGGATATCACAATTCTGTTATTAGACAATTATCAAGAGTCCTGCCACAAACGATTATTTTAATAGTCGACTAATCTTCAATTATTTTTTCCAATTAGTCGACTAATCGGGTCATGGGCAAACGGGATGTAAAGCACAAATCTTAACCATCATTAGCTTTAGACTAGATATATAGCATTTTCTGCGATAATGCTAGTGTGAATGCTGTAAACTGAATTTGGTCGCTGAAGATGCAAGTCCTGATAGCTGAAGATGCTGAAATTGATATCTGAAAATGCTGAAGCTGATAATTCTGAAGCTGGTAAGCCAGCTAAAATATTAGTTAAATGCCAAATTAGCCTACATTTTTTTTGAAAAAATCCCAAGTTAGCCAAAACAGCTAGTATGTATCTTAAATATTAGCTAAACTCCAAAATAGCCTAAAAAACAAAAAAAATCCTGATATAGCCAAAATAGCTAGCATGCAGCTGAAAGATTAGCAAAGCAGTAAATTAGCCCCCCAAAAACTAAAAAAAAATTCATAAATTATAAATTAGCCAAAATAGCTAGCATGCAGCTAAAATAAAAGCTAAAAGCAAGGCTAATAGCTCCCAATTAGCCTAAAAACAAACAAAAAAAAATCATACATTAGCCAAAATAGCTAGAATGCAGGTGAAAGAATAGCATAGCAGTAAATTAGCCCAAAAAACTGAAAAAAATCCTAAACTTAGCCAAAATAGCTGGCATGCAGCTTAAATATTAGCTAAACTCCAAATTAGCCTAAAAAACAAACAAAAAAAATCAAAAATTAGCCAAAATAGCTAGCATGCAGCTGAAATGTTAGCTGAGCTCCAAAATGGTCTGAAAAGCCTTAAGAAAAGCCAAAATAGTCCAAAAAGCTAGCATAATGCTATTATAATATTAACTTTACTACACTCTGACTCAATTTAATATAAAGTAACCACTAATCGACTATTAAATTATTTGTCAACTATTAATTGTCGATTAGTGGATTATTCGTGGCAGCTCTAATTGTCAATGCAACCTATATCAACATGTTTTGTCTTCACCACAAGACCAACATGACTTACTTTTCTCCACCAAAGTGCATTTTTAAGTAAGGAAAAAAGTCAGTATACTTATTTTACTTTTATTAAGAACCTAAAAATTCTGACGTAATCAAAAATCTTCCACAGCATCAAAAGGGGAAAAAAAATCTCCCTGAACTCAACAACCTAAAATAACATAATGTTATGTTTTAATAATTAGACCAGCTTTAATGGAACACTCATGTCAAACTAAATAGTGTTTAGCTAACAACTGAACGTACTTTAGAACAGGGGTCTGCAACCTTTAACAGGAAAAGAGCCCGGCTCGTTTTCTACTGATCAAAACCTAGTACTGCTATATTTTTTAATAATAAATATAAATTATGTTTCTCTTCTGACATGAATAAAAACAGAAATATTAAGAGAAACTAGCTTTTTCTCAAAATGTGAAATTATTGTTTACGTTTGACAGACGCTGGTATGATTTCCTTTCAAAATAAAAGACGCCTTGTGCCAAACCGGATCATAACAGTGCAGCTCTGGACAGCATGAGATAATATGTGCTTTAAACTCACAAAAGATCAGACTTTTTAAAAAATATATTCTTAAAAATAAATATATTCTGGAGGAAGCAAAGCACAAACAAGACCTTTTCAAATAAAAAGAATACTATTATTTTATTTTTCTTTAGTAAAAGAGCTACTTCTGGCCACATTGGTTTTATATCATATTTTTATTGCAATAAAAATTAATTAACTTTCTCTAAATCTATAAATGTTTAATCAAAAAATAACTTTCTTCTAGTATCCCTGAGTGTAAGAACAAATGTCTTTCTTCTAATGACCTGGATTTGCACCAAATAGTGTAAGTAAACGGATTGATGAAGCATCTGCAGCAATTGAAATCTTGTGGGAAAAAAGACATTTAAGTCAAAGTATGAGCCTCTTAAGTTATCAAAGCTATCCTGACTTTGAACCAACAGTGGAGGGTTGTAAACAAAACATAAGACAGACATAGAGACATGGATTCCCTTCACAGGAGTGACCTTAAAAACCCGATCCGAACCTCACTCATGGAGAAGCTCAATGTCTGGCTGAAACTCCCTCTGAAGAAGGGACAGCTGAGGTGGTTTGGACATTTGACAACAACGTCACCGCTGGTGAAGAGTTACTGTAAGAGGTGTTCAGACAGGGTTGAGGGGGGGTCACTGTCTTAGATTACCGTCCTTGTTATCCAAGTCAAAGGATGGATGGATTGAATCTTATAAACGGTTTAAACCTGAAATAAAAAGGATTTAGTTCAAAGTTTTGTTACGATTTTGGTAGTTTTGTCACTCAAAAAAGTGAATTCTATGGTATACAGTCATCCATGGTTCGTGTTTTTGCTGTTTTATAGATTTTTTTCGGATTAACTGTATATATTTTTTTTTACTGTTTTCTGCATAGTGATTGTCTTTTGACTTTGTCAGTCAATCTCCTCTGTGTCATGTCTCCTGTTTGCCAAACGTTTATAAATCTTAGATCGCAACTAGATCTTTGTTTTCATTTTATAGACTTATTTTTCTATGAATGTTTGAACTTTCAGAGTTTAAACAAAGAAAAGCATGAACATGTTCATGTCTGTCTGAGAAAAGCGTATAAAGTGTGTAATGATGAACATCCTACATTGCAAATTTCACCTTTTGTAGATCATTTTTAGAATGTAACTCCTGCAATAACGGTGGTAACACTGTACTACAAGCTTAGAATTGAGTCCGCTCCATGTTAGAAGCCAAGACAGGAAGTAGTTGATGATAGAAAAAGAACAAAAAAGAATTGGCACTCACAAACGGGCTTGTTGACTGGGAGCTGCATGGCTGTTTGATCATGTCAGGCCTATCGGAGTTGAAGCGGAAAAAGTAAACGAGACAAAAATGAAAAACGAACTGCTGAGCTGGAAAATAATACAGTTTCCAGTTTTGTGGAGATACATCTGGAGCTGGTAATCTGTCACTTTTATGGAAACATTTGTGACTAGTAATTCAAAATAAAAGTAAATACTGGAAATGCTTTTTCATTTTCACAACGCACCTGCATTACTTGTCTCTTAAATGAAATGAAAAAGCAATTATCTGAATAGCTTTTTCTTTTTTTTTCTTCAACACCACTCATTCTTTAACTTAATTAAAATGATAATGAAAATGGTTTCATTTTTTAAAAGTTCTCTGGTAAATTTGTGTCAAAATTCAATAAGAAATATCAAATTTGAAAATTAAAATGTATTAACAAAAATGCTTTTTCATTTTCACAATGTACCTGCATTATTTATCTTTAAATGAAATGAAAAAGCAATTCTCTGAACGGCTTTTTCTTTTTCCTCTTTTTTAACACATCTCATTCTTTAACGTACCGTATTTTCCGGACTATAAGTCGCGGTTTTTTTCATAGATTGAATGTCCCTGCGACTTATACTCCAGTGCGACTTATATACGAATTTTTAATGAGATGAGATATGGACCGTAAGTCTAGAGTGCCCTCTTATGGTGATCTATGCAATTACTTTATTTACTTTATTTACTTTAGTTATTCAGACGTGACACAGAGGACGAAGAATTTAAGGGATTTAGTGATATGGAGTGAGATTGCGTGCAATTAATTACAGTAAAGACAAAAAGTTGATGAGTTCTTGAGGCTATAGTTAAATAAAACTGTTATGTTATATAAATGCTACACCTTTTCGTTTTTTTCATGATGCTAATATGTGAATATGTGTTGACACATATTCAGCCTGTTTTCTATTCACTTATGAATGTTATAACTTACCTTCCAGGATGATGTAATATCGTTTTTTTCAACCAGTTTGTAAAATAAATTACTTGAAAAAAATGCGACTTATACTCCAGTGCGACTTATATATGGTTTTTTCTTCTTCATTATGCATTTTTTGGCCCCTGCGACTTATACTCCGGTGCGACTTATAGTCCGAAAAATACGGTAATTAAAATGATAAAGAAAATGGCATTTGACATTTCATTTTTTAAAAGTTCTATGGTAAATTTGTGTCAAAATTCAATTGGACATATCAAATTTGAGAAATTAAAATGTACTATCAAAAATGTATTTTTAGTTTTCACAATGTACCTGCATTACTTATCTTTAAATAAAATGAAACAGAAATCTCCAAATAACATTTCCATTTTCTTCTTCAACACTGCTCATTCTGTGACACAATTAAAGTAACAAAGCCAATTAAAAACTTATTGTTCATTTTCACATCCCGCCGCGTAAAACGTGTCTCGTAAATCAGTTTGAGTTAGCAGTTTCAAGGATCACAATGACGTCAGTGATCGGTCCTCCTCTGCTTTGGTTGGTGCTGTCAGCCAGAGAACTTTTTGAAAATGAAATATTGAATACTATTTTAATTATGTCGCATTATGTTAATTTTATTTAAGAGACAAGTAATGCTGTTACATTGTGAAAATGAAAAATCCTTTCTGTGTATGCATTTTTATTTTTAAATTTGAAATTTCTAATTGAATTTTGGTACAAATTTTGAACTTTTTGAAAATGAAATGTCAAATGTCATTTTTATCTTTTTAATTAAGTAACAGATTGAGGGGTGTAGAAGAAGAAGAAAAAGCCGAATGGAGAATTGCTTTTTCATTTCATTTAAGAGACAAGTAATGCTGTTACATTGTGGAAATGAAAACGCATTTCTGTGTATGCATTTTTATTTTTAATTGAATTTTGGTTACAAATTTTGAACTTTTGAAAATGAAATGCTAAATGTCATTTTTATCATTTTAATTAAGTTACAGAATGAGGGGTGCTGAAGAAGAAGAAAACGCCGAATGGAGAATTGTTTTTTCATTTCATTTAAGAGACAAGTAATGCAATTATACTGTTAAAATGAAAAAGCATTTCCAGTATTTACTTTTATTTTGAATTATGCGTCACAAACGTACGATGGATGTCACAATTCTCAGTTCAAAACCAAACAGTATTTAACACCATTGAACCAAATCTAGGGGAAAGTGAATTGTTGCATCCTTACTGCTTTTGTGTAAATTTGCAAAAAACATATAAAGTTGGTTAAAACATGGTTGGGAAATGTTCATTGTTAGGATTTGTCAATATGTGATGACAGTCATAACAGTTTGATTCTCATGCTGAAAAAGTATAAATCGTCCTCCAAACAAATGTCAAAAAAATCAGAGCAGCCCATGTTTCCTGAAACCCTGTTGAACAAATGCAGCTTTTTTGTGCTTTTTTTTTTTCTTTTCTGTGCAAATTACACCATGATTGGCCTGCAATTTGTGAAGAAATTGCTCAAAGTCATGTTCAAAGAGGATGGGCAAGGTTGCCTAGCGACACCGCTGTAATTGTAGTGCACCTGTTATTCACTTGTTCAATATTCATTCTGAGTGTCAGTTGCCTAAAAGAGTCGGATCAACGTGCGAGTCAGTCGTTTGTTGATGACTCTGTAGATTTAATGAGGCTTTTCCCTGAAATTTTAGCCCCCTCCCAATGGGTCTATAAATATGCGTCCTATTGAATACATCAAAATTATTCCTCATATTTCCCCGCCGTTCAGTTTTTCTATTCCAGTCCGAGCTCTTCATCGGCTGTCATCTGTTGTTGATGTCATGGAACAGCGCTGACAGGTGCTGCCGTGAAAGAACACATGCTGGCCTCTGTCTGCTGTAACGCTGTAATGAAAAGACCATATGTCTGTGCCAAAACATCCCATTCACAGCAACCTTGTGTCCGGGAGCTGAAAGGTTCTCCCCACCTTTTAATACTTCTGGATTTGATTCGCTTATTCCAAGAAGTTTCCCTGATCGCAGCCTAGGAAGAACTAAAAAAGTTCACAGTTCCTGGAGGACTAAAAGCCTGGATTTTTGCCATCTTAATTCTTAAAGGCCGCTCTAAATACGGTGCTTCTTTCTCTGAAAGATATTCTTAGTCTGCCTTGTAGTTATACGTCCAGGAGGCTTTGATTGTATAGAGACAGATGGGCAGAGTTTGTGATCCAGAAAGAAAAATAGCCCCTGGAGTGTAATAAATACACTGTAAAGTACAGTTGCTTGGAATGAGGCAGCTGTATGAGGGAAAGTGTCACACTATACCGTGACCCAGTGGGAAAAGCACAAGACCCACATTCTAATCGGATGATTGTTCAGTTATTTAAAATGAGTAAACATCAACATAATAAATATTACTTAAATATTTTGCTCATAAACCTTCCAGAATAAGAATTATTTTGAATAAAAATCAAGTTTTTTGCGTTTTTACCTTGTAACATATAAAGAAAATTCAGGTTAAAATGGCTTTTTCTGAGTATTTTTTAATCCAATAATTGTGAATCAGGAGGAAACAAAAAAATGAAGTTTAAAAAAAAGATTGTATTTGTTACGAACATGGTAGCGGACCACAAGCTCCGCGCTCCAAATCTCCGCGAGCAAAAGCGCGGTAACTCTCAGCGGGGGAGGGGCTGCTCCACACTAATGTTCCCACCCACAATTTGGAGGGAAATTTCTGATCAACTACTAACTCTGCAGAAACTATGTCCCAGAAAACGACACAAGCAACTCAGAAATGACCTAATAAAGCATTAAAATTCAGCAGATGTATTATATTTCCCCACACTGAATGTTTGACATGGCAGCTTTTTCAGCAGACTCCTGGCCAGTTAAAAATTACATAAATGATTTTTTTGGGGGGCAATTTTGGCTTCTTAACCCTTCAAACCCAGGAAACAACTTTCTTCTGAGATTTCAAAAATAATTTGACATTTTTTTTGTTTGTTCGTTTAAGGTAGCACCATTTACAAGGGCGAAAAATACACTAAAAAAATAAACATAATAATAAAAAAGAGGGAAAAAAATTAAAAAGAAATTAAAAACAGCTGACCAATGGCTTCTCCAGACTTAACCTTTAAATCCGTATTTGGTATAGGCAACACCTAAACAATATAGAATAATAGGGCTGTGGATCAGGATTTAGGTGGTGATCCAAATCACAAATCAAGATAAACGATTCACAAATCTGAACGGTTGCTGTATGTATGTCTTTTTCTGGATGAATAAAAATTAAATTATATTTATTTAAACACCAGCATTTATACTTTTTTGTATAACAAGAGATCCTAATCAACTAGACATAAAAGCTAAAAATAAAGATTTTTATATAAAGAAATTATATTTATCACTTAAAACTCTATAGTTTTTCCACCAATTACCTGATTAACCTCTTCATTAAAGAAACAGAAATATTAGCATCACTGTTGTTTTGGATAGTTTGAGAGTAATTGTGAAAAAGTTCTCCACAGTTTTTCAGACAAAAGTATTTCCAACAGAAACTTTTAATGAACTGACTTTTTATTTTCACCTTTAGAGGAAATTGATCATCGGATTTTCGTAAAAATTCTAAATTCATATACTTTTAATTTTAAATTCTATTTTTCTTTTCTAATTTTTTAATACCAATTTATTTGTTTTTTTAATATTTAAAACATTTTTTATCCAGAACTTATTTCAGTAAACTGAACTTCAGTCTGTTTTTTTTTTCTACCTTCAAAAAAGAAAAAAAGAAAAAGAAAAAACACTCGACAGTTTTATTTTGAAAAAAAGATGCTTCATTAACACTTTATTTTGAAGTGTTATTTTATATATACTTCTGGTGACGGTAGTGCATTTGGTTTGTTCAGATTATATACTTTAAATCCAACTTTATTCTGTATTTTAGAGCGATAATTATATTTTTACGTCGCAAACATTTGTACTCAAATTTTAGGGAACAGATCCCGAATATTCCAGTTTTTGGATACTCGAGATCAAGAGTATAAATAACACATACTCTGACAAATCTTAAACTTTTCAAGCAATTATTCAGCTGATATATATGTCATTTTTCTGCGACAAAAATCAGTTAATATACTTCGATTACTTAAATACTTCACTTACAGTAAAGTGTTGTATATAGACTCAAAGGTGCTTTTTCTGTTTTGTAATCAGCAGAAATTGCGTAAATTCTATTCAGCGGTTGAAGAGTGACCGTAGGTGATAGAAGCTACAGCTCCGGTGTTAGAGGGTTAATGTCATTGTTCACGTCTTTTCATTCTTTTCTTTGCTGATATCGTTTTCAAATAAATGTGTTAAAGGTCACAGAGACACAAATTCCCCTCAGTTTGAGACTCAAGGTGACACACAGGTGAAGAGGGCGCACGAGCTGGTCAGGACGGCTGTCACAGCTACTGTAGGAACTGATTTAACACCAGTCATGGTTAAATTAGTATATTATATTCACATTTTCTTGTGGTAAAATGTTCCTTCATTCAAATAAGTTTACCTCTTGAAGGATAATTGATATAAACTGTAGAAGCAAAAAAATGCAATTATTTCCTTCCCATCGAACAAACCTAACATCTGTTTATTTACGGGGGCATCCATGTGGATTACATTACACTGGAGCTACAAGTGGCTCCCTTGATAGAGTAGTTTGTAAAGCTGACAGGTCATTTTCCTGCAGCTGCCCACAGCCATAAAGCAAAGATGTGGAGTGTCACAAAGAGATGAAGGGAGCCCAACTATTTCTCATATTTGCCCTTCTTTATTGACTAATGACAAGATCGATCAATTAAATTTATGAGGGGTCTTGTCTTTATCAATTTAACACCTTTTTTTGTTTAATTGTGTAAAGCATTCACACTTCAGTGATTCTCTTGCTCCTTTTTGTACGTTTTTCGCCATGTAAAAACTCAATCACACTTTCAGAGATTTCACAATCTTGGTATTAAAACATTCAGCTTGTTCGGGACATTATTGCTTGTATTTTTATTTTTTCATAAACTTTATATTTTTTAAATATTGAGCAAAATATGCCCCATAGGAAATAAATGAGAAAGTCTTCAAATGTCAGCATTTTAAGTATATTAGCAACAAGCCTTTAAATATATTCATGGGCTATGTTTTAATCTTTTATAGTAATGTTCAAAACATTTAGAATTTAGCTAGTATTTTAGCAACAGGCTAATATTTTTGGCTGATTTGTTATCTACTGAGGTTTTTAAAGTTAATTTAGAGTTTAGCTAATATTTTAGCAACAGGCTAATATTTTTGACTCATTTAGTTTACAGAGGAATTTTAGGCTAATTTGGGTATAGCTAATCAAGCAATGTGCTAGCTTTTTAGCTAATTTGGCTTCTACTGCAGTTTTTTATGCTAATTTGAAGTTCAGCTAATATTTGAGAAACATGCTAACGTTTTTAGCTAACTTGTTATGTACTGAGGTTTTAATAGGCTAATTTAGAGCTTAGTTTTTATTTTAGCATCAGGCTAACATTTTTGACTAATTTAGTTTACTGAATAATTTTAGGCTAATTTAGAGATTAGCAAGTGATCAAGCAATGTGCTAGCTTTTTGGCTAATTTGGCTTCTACTGCAATTTTTTTATGCTAATTTGAAGTTTAGCTAATATTTTAGCTTCACATTAACGTTTTTGGCTAACTTGTTCTCTACTGAGGTTTTTATAGGTTAATTTAGAGCTTAGATTTTATTTTAGCATCAGACTAACATGTTTGACTAATTTAGTTTACTGAGGAATTTTAGGCTAATTTAGAGATTACCAAGTAATCAAGCAATGTGCTAGCTTTTTGGCTAATTTGGCTTCTACTGCAGTTTTTTTATGCTAATTTGAAGTTTAGCCAATATTTGAGCAGCACGTTAACGTTTTTAGCTAACTTGTTATGTACTGAGGTTTTAATAGGCTAATTTAGAACTTAGTTTTTATTTTAGCATCAGGCTAACATTTTTGACTAATTTAGTTTACTGAGGAATTTTAAGCTAATTTAGAGTTTAGCTAGTGTTTACGCAACAAGCTAGCTTTTTGGGAAATTTTGAGTTTAGCTCATATTTAAGCAACACACTAAATATTTTAGCAAAAATTGGCATGTATTGGGATTTTTAAGCAATTTTACAACACATTTTTCAGAAATTTAGGTCAACTTTAGCGCACGTTCGTAGTTCTTTAACGATATCTCTAGTCTTTCTAGCAAATTTAACATTTTGCAAATAGCTTTTGCTTTTTCAGCAAATCCCTGCAGCAATTAAAGTAAATTGCATCATCATTTTCAGCAAAAAAGCTCATCAAGTTTTTGGTGTAACACCAGTCACTATTATTTTGCCATATAGGTACAGGTTTTAATAGAATCTATCATTTTTTTGTTCCTTGGATTGACTTGATCTCAATTTAATCCATACACAAAAGTCTGATTGAATTTAGAGATAAATTACTGTAATATATGAAGTTTATCTTATATTTATAATTAACATAAACATAGTCAGGTTGGTGGCCTCATCTTTTAATGTTTAAGAGAAAATATAAATAACATTTTAATGAGTTTTAGACAAAATTTATGTCTAAACTGGCTCCAAATGTTTATTCAGCAAAAAAATTCTAATTTATAGAAACTTGTAAAAATGAAATTTAAGGATTTTCCTACAGGAAAGATAAAGAAAGAAACTTTGGCTCACAATTAAGTGAGTTTATTTTAAATATATATTTCCCTGAAAGATAATGAGCCTTAATTGAGTTCTTAGTTAATCATTTTTACTATTTCCACAATGTTTCATTTTTTTTAAATACATTTCATACAGAATCATTTTAATTTGGAAAAAAAAGATTTTTCAGAAACTAGAAGCTTAAATAAATCAAATGCCATCTTCAGCCTCGTTCATTAAACGCGTCCATGGCCTAAAAAAGTTTGGGACCGCTGTTGTAAAGCACCAGGTGTTTGTAGAAAATAGTATTATAGTGATTAAAAAGCATCAAGAAATGTCAAATATTCTAAAGAAAACGGAAACAGTCCAGATTTGGTCAGAAGAATTCTTCTTTAGAGACTCGACCCTCCGACCGGCTCAGGAGGTGTTATTTAAAGACTGGGAGGGGGGCAAACAGGTTGACCACTAAGTGGGAAGTAGATACTGTGTTCATAGATAAAATGCTCGAGTCCTCTCAGACTTCTGTGGTGCCAAAGGGTTTGGTTCAGGTTTTGTGAGTAGATAGCTACTAACATACTACTATAACACTCACATTTACAATGGAATTTACATTTTAAAAATAAGAAAATTCCCTTACACTATGCACTGATGCTGTGTTTATTGGTCCTGGCAGGTGTGGCCAATATCCCTTAATCAGCATCTGATTAATAGGCCACAAACGTAAAAACCCAAATATTGGAGCAAATATGTATTGATATATAGACATACGTATTGACAAATAAAAATAATAAATTTCACTAGTATTAACCAATTTTTTTTTTACATTTTAACACTAATTTTTTTAAACAATATTACCTAGTTAATGATCATTATCCAAAGAAGTAAGATAAATCCTATGCATTATTCTGTACCTTTTAAACATGCTCTTGAATCTGGACGAAATAAAAATACATTAAAATGTAATTTTAGTAGATTTAAAATGTGATCTCAGTTTGGGTTAAAGAAGTAACCATCTGAAAACATGTTTGCATTTTAAGAATTAACGTTAAAATGAAAAATCTGTTGTTTAAATGTACGTTTAATCTCTGTCAGCTGCTATTTTTTCTGTTTTTAATGCATATTTTTATAGATTTTATTGCCTTTTCTTGAGATTTTAAAAGGTCCTTTCAAATAAAGTGATTGTAATTTATAAAAAATTAAATGTCTTATTTTTTACAAAATTGCTTTTTATTGCATAGAAACACCACCTCAAAAATTTGATGTGATTTGACACATTTTTTTTATAATTCTGACTAACTTTCTTTGCCCATTTTCGTTTCTTGCTAACATTCTTTTCATTTATCATTTATTTTTTATTGTTTTTTGTAGATTTTTTTTTTCTCAAAATCAACCGTCCCTTTTTTTGTCGTCTTTCTAACCAGAAGAGCGTCTTCAATCTTCTTTCTGGCGGCGTGTACGCAGACTCCCCGTTTCACGTTAGCATCTTCAGCCGCCGTTGCTCGTTCTTGCTCCTTCCAGACCGCCAGGCTTTTCATGCAGATAATTGAGATGATAGGCTGCCGCTTTGAAGTCCGTTTTGCCGGTTGGCGGCTGATGAATTCCAGTGAACACATTTAAATTCTGCTTTCATCTTTTCCGTTTTTTTTTTTCTTTTTTAGAGCAGCTAACATTTTACTGATGATAGTTTCTGTTTGGAGAGGTTTTAGAGGAGGGAGGCTATGTTCAACCAAGACAGGGGATGGGGCGTTCAACGCCACAAGGGCTTAATTGATTCCATTATCATATAAACGGGGCTAAAGCAGAGAATTGACTCAGACTTTGGGTGACTTTTCTTGTATTCGTAGCTCGCTGCAGCATCGTTTATCCTGTCAGTTTTCAGCCATTATAGGTTTTGAAACAACAAAGGAACTCGACAGGGAAAGGGCTTTTATTAACCCATAAATGCTGACATGTTAGAATGTGAAGCCATTTAACAGTGTGTAAAACATATTAAACTGCTAAGGAGTTAGATACTATAGATGCAGTACCACCACCTTTTTTGCCCTCCTCATCAGCATCTCCTATAAAAGAGACCAAAGCCTTTCTCCTCCTCTGGTAAACATGTGTCTCTGTTGCCCCCTAGTGGACAACTCAGTAACATACTTCTTTTTCTGATCTAAACATGTTTAGAAATGAAGCAGCCAACTAAAAGTGAACTGCTGGATAAAAGGCCTTCCTCAAAAAACAAGAAAGGCCGGGATAAGGAAGAGCAAGACGAGGAGAATGCAGGAGTCAAGACGGTTAGAGCTGGACTCAAATCCAGGTGGGAGCGCCGCCACGGAAGCAGCAGCGCAACCATGTGCCAAGTCTGCAACATCCAGCTGAACTCCAGCGCTCAGGCACAGATCCACTACAGAGGGAAGACTCACCAGAGGAGGCTGCGGCGGCTGGCGAAGGCGGTCCGGGCAGGATGCACAGGTTTGGGCTTTTTCTGTTGCTTTTCTGCTAAAAAGAACAAATTTATCCATTTAAAGTTGGTAACATTTGTGAAAGTCCGACCTTTGAGACTGCAATTATCCCAGAGAAAATTAAGAAAGTTTAAGAAGTTGTCTCCCCTTCTGACTTCAGTTTGTAAAAAAAAAAATTCTGAAGGAAGTTTCATGTTATATACTCATTTTTAACGTATGAAGTTGTCCGGTCACGTGTTGAATAACCCACTTTCTTTAGAATCACCCTATGACAAATTAAAAAACAAAAAGATTCCCAGTAGTGTTTTAATCATGATTGTGAAGTTTTTAACTTGAATCCTTCAACCTAAATGTCATAAAAATCCTTATTTCATGTTGATTTGAAGAAGGGGTGCCACGATTAGTTGACTAATCGACAACTAATCGACTATTAAAATAGACGACGACTAATTTAATAGTCAATTAGTTGTTGCATTATATTTTATGGTGTCAAAGTGTAGTAAAGTTGAAAGTTATGATAGCATTATGCTAGCTATTGTAGCTAATTTAGACTTTTTTGTTTGTTTGTTGGCTAATATTTCAGCTACATGCAAGCTATTTTGGCTAATTTGGGGATTTTTTTTCTGTTTTTATTTTATTTATTTATTTATTTATTTGCTAATTTGGAGTCTACTTTATATTTTAGCTACATGCTAGCTAGTTTGGCTAATTGGAGAATTTTTCAGTTTTTTATTTTTGCTAATTTGGAGTTTAGCTTATATTTTAGCTACTGTACATGCTAGCTATTTTGGCTAATTTGGGATTTTTTTTGTTTTTTAGGCTAATTTGAAATTTAGCTAATGATTTTTTTCTATTTTTTTAGGCTAATTTTGCATTTAACTAATATTTCAGCTTGCTATCACCTTTAGCGTTTTCAGCTATCAGCTTCAATGATTTTAGCTATTAATTTCAGTATCTTCAGCTATCAGCACTAGCATCTTCAGTGACCATATTCAGCTTATAGCATTCACACTAATATTATCGCAGGTACTACTATATATCTACTTTTTACTTAGTTTAAACCTAATGATAGTTAGGATGTGTGCTTTACATCCAGTTTGCGCTTGACCTGATTAGCTGACTAATCGGAAAAAATAATCGGTCATCAGTCGACTATTAAAATAATCGTTTGTGGCAGCTCTAATTTGAAGCCACTGTTTCCAAAATCTCCCTTTATTTGGGCGTGGCCTTTGAGTTGAGTAGCCCCGCCCTTTCTGAGGATGATAGCTGTAAATCTTCCCTATTGCTACAAAAAATAAAATAATAACGTTATTGGTGCAATATAAAAAGTGAAACATTGGATCAATTAACGACATTTCTGTAATTTGTTACATTTAAAATATTAGTTTGTATCAAATTAAAATTTTGAGTTAAAATCAGCTCCACATTTTAATTTGATGAAAACTAATGACTTTAAATGTAACTAATTATATAATTTTTGTTAATTGATCCATTGTTTTGCTGTTGGTGCAGTGGTTAGCGCTCAAGGCAAGATGGCTGCGGTTCAAGTCCCGACTGGGGGACCTGAAACTCTAACTGGGGACCTTTCTGTATGTTTTCACCGGGGACTCCGGCTTCCTCCCACCGTCCAAAAACATGCTTCATAGGTGAATTGGTGACTCTGAATTGTCCACGGGTGTGTGATTGAGGCCCAGCGACAGGCTGGCGACCTGTCCAGGGTGTGTCCTGCCTTCAACCCCGAGTGGCCGGGTTAAGTGACCCCAAAATGAATTTAGAAAATAGATGGATGGGAAGGTTGAATTAGGTCGGCATTTATATAGAAACAGAAAAAGTTCCTTTGTGTTGGAAAAAAAGACACAATATGATCAATCTTTTTGCCCTGAAAGATAACCGGAGTGTCAAAATGTCTTTCTATTCTTTAAAAAAAGAAAAAACCTAGTCTGCAAAAAAATAACGACATAAGATTGTTAAGGTGCACCATTTTATTTATTAAAGTAACCCTATAAATGTGCTTAGAAGAGGCTGGTTATGAGGAATTGGACTAAAAAAATAAAAAAAATATTTAAAAAAATCAAAACACACTAACTAAAAAAACTAAAAAGTTTATTTGGGTTTTAAATGTGTTTTTACTATTTTTTTCCCTTTCCCATATTTTAATCATTTGATTTCTGCCATTCATTAAAACCTTTACTTTGAAAATCCCAAAATTTATTACTGCAATTTAAACAGTTTAAGCTGACAAAAAGAAAAAAAAAACTTGTACCCAAAATAATAATTTAGTTTAGGTAATTTTTAGTCAAATGAAAAAAAAAAATCTGCAGCAATCTATATTTTAACATTAACTATTAACTATAATTCAGAATCCACCAAGGTATGTCAATTAAAAAATAATAAATTTTCGATTTCATATTTACAGCTTTTACAAAAAATGTTTTTTTGTAAGTTCTTGGGGGGAAAATTTAAAGAAAGTTTGTAACTTTACAGCTTATATGGACAAAACTGGGGTTAAAAATAAAATTAAATGAAGATTTTGATCCAGAAAAAAAGCTTTTTGTTCTCTAAGTTTGAAGTGTTGCTTAAACATCTCTCCTTAGTGAAAACCGTTGATAAAAAACAAAAAGTACATGAAGAGATTTATAAAATCTGATTCTCTCTGAATGTATTTATGATTCCTGAAGAGCTGCTGGTGTTGGTATCACACCTGCTCTGATGATGGACCATTAATCACCTTCAGTCTGCAGCACCTGTGTCACTCCACACGCTGACCAGCTCCATCAATCTGCATTTGGGGCCAAAAAGTGCCTCTAATGAACAACTGGCCGATGAAATGTTGTTTAAATCATGATTAATGAGTCTGTCTGTCACACATATTTACCTCTTCCAAACTAGCAGCACATTAGATTAAATTACCGTCACAGCCACAGTTTCATTTGTCCCCTGATCTGAATGTTAGCTTTTCATCATCTGAATGTTATCGACTGTTTCTGCGTCAGATAATAACCTCTCCACATCATCATTCTTACTTTAGAGTTCAATCTATTTCAAGGTGAGACGGGGCGGCACATGTTGACTTGTTGGGAAACATGGATTCTTACATGCAAACTTTTTGTGTTCACGCTTTTCGTTACTTTTACTCTTTTACACGGTGAATTTTTAAGAATCATCAAATAATGAATAATTATTTAAATATTTTCATTGTAAATAATAATTTAGTGTGTTTTATTTATTATCTATCTGCTTTTTTAAGAGTTAAGATAACTTAATTTCCATTTTGTGGGATAAATAAAGTTCTGTTCTATTCTATTTAATGCATTTTACTCTTTAATGCGAAATACCATTCTGTTTTACGCATTTCCATTAAAAAAACAATCATTTTGCTAAGGAAGCAAGATATTTAAACTATTTAAATGTAAAAGTTTCCTTAAATTCTATCAAATATTTAATCAAATTAAAAAATTCGTACAGTAAAATGTGATTAAAAGTATGTTTTTTTTGCATGAAAACTACAAGAGAAAACACTTTTAAAGGAAAAATATGGAATGTATTTCTTTAACTGAATTAAATTGTATTTGTTTTTCATAAAAAGCTGCTCAAATGATTAAAAGTCAACAAATATTTAATTTAACTAAAAAAAATCCAACTGAAAAGTTGTAAATCTTTAGTATTTGCTGTTCCAATGTAAGTATCAACTATTATATTAATTATTTGAAAGTTTAGTTTTATTATTGAGAAAACAAAAAGATTAGGATTGTTAGGGTCAATTAATGAGCAACAGACAATTAAAAATTCCCCCTATTTTCGATTTTGTAATGAAAAATCTTTCTCAGTTTTCACTTTTTCACCATTAAATTCAGCTTTTTCATCTAAATCAGTGAAATTAATAATTTTTATTATGTTCTTACAGTTTTGTTTTAGTACTTTTCTCTTTTCTTGAGCAATAAATTAGATGTGATAGTAGCTTTAAGGCTGAAATACACAAACGCTGCCTTTTTACACCCACACAAAACACTTCCTGTTGTTGTTTGCCACGTTTATGATTACAGATCCACAGAACAGCAGAGCTTGATTTACTCGCCACATTCCAGGCCTGGTGATGAAAGTGGAGCAGATCTTTTGTCAGAATGATGTGTGTATTTTTGGACCGCTGTAGATGATTTGTTCCACGTTCGTCACAGTCCACATAAACTGGTAAAGAAAACAGCCGGAAAGAAACGATTAGAAATGCTGAGCTTTGATGCAGAAATAATATTATTTTTCTGCATAAATGTTTTTGCAGCATTTTATTATAATCTCTGAAAGGTTGAACTCTACATGTTTTTTTTTTATTTCTGTCAAAGACAAGTTTAACAGCACTTAACTATGGTGGTGATGCAAAATAAAAAGTAAACTGCATCCACTGCTTGGTATAAATACCATGGGAGTGCCAAAAAAATGTGTCCTTCAAAGCTAAAAACATAGTGTAGTTTTAAAAATCTTGATATACCAAGAAGTTCTAGTATTTTACTTTAAGGCCTCATTTTTATAAATTAAAAAAAAGTCCCAAAAGCCAAATTCCATGACCGGGGTTTTGGCCGCCGAGGCACTGGCCTTCGACAACCACCCAAACCACAATGCACCGGCCCCTTCAGAGCTCTCCTGCAGGTGGTGGGCCCACTGGGGAGTGATCCCACGTCGCTCCTTCGGGTTGGATCCGACCGGGGCCCGTGGGAGGAGCCCCGGCCACCAGGCGCTCTCCTCCGAGCCCCAACCCCAGGCCTGGCTCCAGGGTGGGGCCCTGGTGACACCAATCCGGGCGACGTAGCGGTATCTTTGGTGTTGTTACTCATAAAGGGGTTTTGAACCGCTCTTTGTCTGGCTCGTCACTCAGGACCTGTCTGCCATGGGAGACCCTACCAGGGGCAAAAGCCCCCGACAGCATAGCTCCTGAGATCACTCAAGCACTCAAACCCCTCCACCACATTAAGGTGGCGGTTCAAGGAGGGTCAAGTCAATCCTTAAAGCCAAACTCCAATAAAAATGTGATTTTTACTTTGATGTCCCTTTAGGGGCTCCGTACCAAGGCAATAAGCAGCAGGTAAAAAAACTTTTTTTTTTCTTCTTTTTTTAGGCATTTAAAGTGTTAAAAAATGAAGGAACTTCAAAATTTTACTTTCAAATCATGTTTTTGTAAATTAAAAAAAAAATGTACATCAATTTTTTTTTAGAAAACATGCAAAATCCTACATTTTCATGAACAAATGTTGAACTGTAACCTCATTTAAACCAAAAGTCAACACGATGTAAATTAAAATAAAAGATTTGAAATTTTAAAATACATTAAAATAAGTAGAATAGAAATATTTCATCACAAAAACAACGTTGAAGCTAAACCAAACATTAAAGTATGAAGAATGAATAAATCAAACACTTTTCCTGAAAATGTTAAATGTCTTGCTTTATAAGTGGTAAAAAAATTAAACTATTATCTATATATTAAGTAATATGTTTAATAATAGTCTTTGATTGGTAAGCAGGAGGAAAAACAAAACAAGACTAGCAGAATATGACAATCATTCACACAGTACGGCAGTAAAAGCTTTACTCTCTGCTGCCAGCTGAACTAACGTTCTTTTTATTTAGCCTCCAGAAGAGATTGCACAAATGAAAAGAGATTTTATTAGACTGAATCTCACTGGGAGCCTTTAGAAAGTGGAACAGAGCAAATCTCTTCTTTTGTTCCAGTCATTTCAGTTCAGGTTTATGCTGTTTCACATTCGCAGTATAAAGTCAATGAATGACGTCCTTACAGACGGCCCTTTTAGGTTAATCCCACATCGGTCTGATCTAAAAAACATTGTGGTCATTTGACATTTCCCCTTTCACATAATCTGTCTGAATGGACTGTTATCAGAGACTGAAACTCACTACTTCTGATGTTTTTCTTTTAAAAAAGTCATAAAATGAAACATTATTTGAGCTGTGAAGATTTAAAAGCCTCCAAACTTTTGATTTTTGGTGCAGTTTTCCCGGTTTGAATGAACAGACATTAAAAACTTGATTAAAACAAATCATTTTAATCCAGAATTAAAAGATATTCTTTCTTCAAATTAAAAAAATATATAAAAACAAATATTTTTGAGGTTGTCTTAAAGGGGCCATACCATGAAAAATATGTTTTGTGCTTAAAGTGGTATTTTGATTCGTTCAATCATTTCTGAGTATTCCTCTAAAAACCTCTCAACAGCAGCCCCTCCCATACCCACAAAAACGGGCAGGTCCTCACATGCTGATGTCACAAGGTGAGAACCGCCCCCTTCAGGAAGAGTCTGCTCCGCCCACAGGCTAACACAAACACTTTCTCTGCGAAGGTAGCGGTGAGCGGCTGTCTGTGTTGTGAGCTAGTTGAGCGATGGCCAAGACGCCCTCATTACGTTTAGGGATCAAACCTCGTGAAGGAACTTCTGGTGAGGAATCTACACGGCAGGTTGGGATGGATCCAGAACGAATCCGTGAATGGCGCAAGCAGATGGGATATTGGGAAGACGGCCGAAGAAAGGGAGATGACTATTTCCTGGTCGAGAAAGGAAACAGACTATTTCCTGGTGGAGAAGGGAAGCCGGCTGTTTCCTGGTGGAGAAAGGGAGTAGAGTATTTCCTGGTGGAGAAAGGAAACAGACAATTTCTTGGTGGAGTAAGGAAACAGACAATTTCCTGGTGGAGAAAGGGAGCAGGCTATTTCCTGGTGGAATAAGGGACCCAACTATTTCTTGGTGGAGAAAGGAAACACAATTTCTTAATGGAGAAAGGGAGCAGACTATTTCCTGGTGGAGAAAGGAAGCAGACTATTTCCTGGTGGAGAAAGGAAACAGACTATTTCCTGGTGGAGAAAGGAAGCAGACTATTTCCTGGTGGAGAAAGGAAGCAGACTATTTCCTGGTGGAGAAAAGAAATACAGACTATTTCCTGGTGGTGAAAGGGAGCCGACTATTACCTGGTGGAGAAAGGAAGCAGACTATTACTTGGTGGAGAAAGGGAGCAGGCTATTTCCTGGTGGACTAAGGGACCCAACTATTTCTTGGTGGAGAAAGAAAACAGACTATTTCCTGGTGGAGAAAGGAAGCCGACTATTTCCTGGTGGAGAAAGGAAGCAGGCTATTTTACTGGTGGAATATGGGACCCAACTATTTCTTAGTGGAGAAATGGGACCCGACTATTTCCTGGTGGAAAGAGCAAGCATCGAATTGGGAGAACTGGTTCGAATGTGGATTATTGAGCAAAGGCACAAAGGTGTGCATGAAAAAGAATTTTGATACGGAGATTGATGATGCTTAAAAGAGAAAAGAAACATTCACATCTAAAACAATGTTCTCATCATTTCACTAACTCCTGAGATCATTTTAAAGAAAAAAAATGATGTTTTATTTGTGGATGACACGCTGATGAGGACAGCTCTATGCTGATGTCATGAAGTGGGTGGCACCCTCAAGTAGGGAAAGGCGGAGCCTTAGAGATCAAGTCGTTTTACTTTTGATAATGAAAATAGTTCACAAAAATATTTCATAAATAATTATTTTTTTAGTGTTACAAAGGTAATATATGATCATATATATAGATATAGTTTACTCTGACAGACTTGAGATAAGCATGGTATGGCCCCATAAACCAAACTTTCTCAGTAGAAGTTCTTCATATTAACATGAGTTTTGCACACCAGCATACAGAAGTTGCGATTCCTGGAATCAAAGAAGCAATCTTTTTAGCATTTGGAAGTACAGCAGATAATTACAAGAACATGAAACGGGACATTCATCAGCTGGACGTTTGTGCTTTAACTTTACCATATGAAAAAGCAGAGCCTGCTGCAGAAACATCTCAGATCCCACTTGATTTGTCACCAGATTATCTTGTGCAGGGCTTCAGAAAGTGGCACTAATGCAGGAAAAGGAGTTGATATCAGCTAATGCTCACGTCTCCTCAGAGTTATGGTTGAATTGGCGTCTTTGCTTTGACTGCATTAATTTATTTAGGTTGTTTCTTATTTTTTTTTTGCTAATAAAGTGATTTTTTTTGTGCTCTAGATTTCTATGTTTTGGGATTGTGCTTAAACATTTAACAGGGACTCAATATAACATTTTGAGCCAATTATTTATGTTCAAAAGCTCAATCAGGGTGCTAAATTTAAAACAATTAAAACCCAAATGTTCTGCAATAATTAAATGTGGATTAATTTATGAAGTGTTAAAGATTTTCAGATTCCATGTCCATAAATGGAGGTATCCATGGTCCGTGTTTTTCCAGGTGCGTTACAAAAAAGAATGATTTGTGACGCTAACATGCGATCATTCTGCTCCAGGCCATCTCTCTGCACTTCCAATGCAGAAGCCTGAAATCAAGTGTAAAACTGTCAAGATGTGTCAGCGTTCAGCCTCCATGCAAACCTGATTCAAGTGGACAAGGAGCCAGTGAGGAGCACACAGGGACGACACAAGCTGCCGACGTGTCTTCCTGTGTGTTTGCAGTCTTTAGGATTCTTTAGATTTAAGGAGATGATTTGGATTGAGGGCTTCAATTGGACTCTTGTATTTTTAGCATATACCAAACAAGCATCTTTGCTAAATAAGATTTTATTCTGAAAATCCATTTTTTTTGTTAATTCTGATCATTCAGAATATGTCACACAAAGAAACTAGGCATTGATAGGGCTGTGGATCCTTACTTAAACTTGCAAAACTACACGAACGATCGCGAGTCCGAAATTCTGGTATATGTGTTTGCACAGACTTTCCATTGAAAGTGGACACTTGTACTCGAGTCAGCACTGCCAGTGTGTATGGATCTTTAAGATGACTGTTTTAGAGATGCATTCCTTATACAGCTTCATACCATCCTAGCAGACATTTGACCTCACATAATTAATCACAAGATTTATGTAAAATACTTGATGAATTAGTTAAATGCTAAATTAGCCTAAAAACTGAAAAAGTTAACCAGAACAGCTAGCATGAAGCTGAAATATTAGCTATACTCCAAAATACCCTAAAAACGATAAAAGCCTAAATTGGCCACAATAACATGCATGCAGCTAATATATTAGTTAAATGCTAAATTAGCTTAAAAAACTGAAAAAGCCTAAATTAACCAAAACAGCTAGCATGAAGCTGAAATATTAGCTATACTCCAAAATACCCTAAAAACGATAAAAGCCTAAATTGGCCACAATAACATGCATGCAGCTAATATATTAGTTAAATGCTAAATTAGCTTAAAAAACTGAAAAAGCCTAAATTAACCAAAACAGCTAACATGAAGCTGAAATATTAGCTAAACTCAAAATGAGTCTAAAAACTGAAAAAGCCTAAATTTGCAAAAAAAAATCTACCATGCAGCTAAAAAAAAATATTAGCTAAACTCAAAATGAGTCTAAAAAACGGAAAAAAGCCTAAATTAGGAAGAAAAACTACCATGCAGCTAAACAAATATTAGCTAAACTCCAAAATACCCTAAGAACAATAAAAGCCTAAATTAGCCAAAAAAATTGCATGCAGCTAAAGTATTAGCTAAACTCCAAATTAGCCTAAAAAGCGGAAAAATGCCTAAATTAGCCAAACTAGCTAGCATGTAACTGAAATATTAGCTAAACTCCAAAATAGCCAAAAAAAAACTCAATGACAAAATAGTCCAAAAAGCTAGCAACACCACTATAAATTTCAACTTTACTACACTCCGACTCCATATAATATAAAGTAACGACTAATCGACTATTAAATAAGTCGTCGACTATTTTAATAATCGATTAGTCGTCGATTAGTCGACTAATCGTGGAAGCCCTACCGCCCATTTCACGTAGTCCGCCTCAATAATCCATGTTATAATCGGGGGGTTCTGGCAGTGCAGACTCTTCCTGAAAGGGGCGGTTCTCACTTTATGACATCATCTTGAGACGACCCGGTCGTTTTCGTGGGTTGGGAGGGGCTGGTGCTCAAAGTGCAGGTTTTTAGAGGAAGACTCAGAAATCCGTGAACAGATCAAAATACTGTTTTGTTGTTGTTTATAAAGAGAAATGAACAGTATAAAGACCAGCTCAGTGGCCTTGTGGTAGAGTGTCCACCCCTGAAACTGGAAGGTTGTGAGTTCAAATCCCGGCCGAGTCACACCAAGGAGTCTAAAAATGGGACCCAGTGCCTCCCCGCTTTGCTCTCAGAATTAAGGGGTTGGATTGGGGGGTTAAACTACCAAATGGTTCCTGTCTGCAAGTCACCGCTCCCCCAGAGAATTTGGAGAACAAATTTCACACACTTAGGTGAATAACAACTAATGGGACTTTAACTTTAATACACTTAAAATCTCAAAACGTTTATTTTTGTATGATATAGGTCATAGTTTATATGTATATATTGTCATTGTAGATATGTGTGTGGGTATATTTATGTTTATAGGAGTATATGTGTTTGTGCATGTGTAGGTGTATGTGGGTATATAAATATATATATATATTTGTGTGTACTTATTTATATTAATTAGTCCTTTATTTCGAACAATGCATACAAAGTACATGGCAAAAAACAAGAAAACGACAGAATAAAAAAAAAAAATATTAATAAAAATATTACACCACAATTTTGTAGTTCGAAATAGAGTCGGAAGAAGTTTAAAAAACTTTTTTAATCCTACCCCTAACGATATATCTCTATTTTACCTTTAATATAAAGTATTTCAGAAATGGAAATTAAGTACCCTTTTTTCTTTTTTCATCAAACATCTGTCCATATAAAAAATATATATATAATTATTTTTATATTTGCTATATTTTTTTAAATGTATTACATGTCAATATCAATTTATTAACGAATTACTTGTAATTATTCATATATTTAGTAAATTTCGTATGTTTTTTCTTGCTACTTTTTTGCCTTTTTGTGTTGCCATAACAAATTAATTTATCCTTTGTGATATGAATAACTCAATTCAATTTCAAACAAAATTGTTTTTTCAGAACCTATTTCAGTAAAATTATCTTTTTTCTTTTCTTTTCTTTTCAAAACACTCAATAGCTTTATTTTGAAGATGAGAACCAACATTTTATTTTGGAAGATTTATTTACCGTCGTACATTCAGTTTGTTTACTTTATATACTTAAAATCCTCCATTATTCTGCTTTTTGGAGCCATAGTCACATTACCTAAAGAGTATTTCTACTCTACTACATTTTAAAGATCGTGAATCGCCGATCTCTTACCTGACAAATATTTGTACTCGCTTACAAGTATTCGGATACTCTGTTTAGTCGATCATACAATCACCATTAGAAACGGTAAATAAAACAAACAAAATCCATCGAGTATTGGCCTAAATGCATCTTTAATCCAACTGCCAAAAGGTTTCGTTCAGCTCCAAACAAACAAAACGCTGATAACTAGCAAACACGCAGCTGCTTTTTCAAATTAAATCCAAGCCGTCTTCGGCTGAACTCAGCTGTTTAATTAAACCGGCGATCATATCAGTCACACGCTTGTGTTGGAGGGAAAAAAATAATGACTTTGCACCACATGAGCAACTTCTGCAAACCTGGAGGGTTGAAGCATCGATTGTAATCAGATGTTATTGCAGGATGTAAAACAGCAGCAGGTGACCTCAAGATGAGCAGTTGATCATTTAGATTTGGGTTTTTGAAATGGTTTCTGAGGAGTAAAAAAACGACCTTTGAGACTGAATTTGGGTCAGCAGAGGAGTACGAGTGAGAAGGAATGAGACGCGTTTCTTGTTGTTAACAGCCACTCGTGCTCCAGCTCCCTCTCCTTCCTCCTCCCTCAGCCTCCTCTTCCTCCTTCGCTCTGCCTCACAGAAGATGCACTCGCTCCTCAGATGCTTCCGATTTACAACCGTCGTTCCACCGTATCAAAGGTTGGGATTTCATCACCTTTTGGAGAGAATAAACCGGAGAAAATTCTTTTAAGGGAACGCGTGTTCAACTTTTTTGACAGGAACCGAACGTGGAGATGCTGCTGGGTAAGACTCTTTCAGCATCTCCTATTCTGGTTGGACTTGGACCGGTTTTAACGATTCAATTCATTGTTAATTTTGGTTCATCTTGATCCAATTTGAATTCGATCTAACATTCAACCAGTGTGACTCCGTGATCAGGGTCTTAAAAAGTCTTAGAAGTCTTGAATTTGGAAATAAGGCATTTAAAAAGTCTTACATTTTGAATTCTTGATCTTAAAAATAGTGCAATTTCAACCTTTTTCCATATGACTTTAAAAACTTTAGACATTAACTAAAATGTTTTTGTCTTTGTTTGCAACAAATTGGAAATAATTCGAATATTTCCAGTTGCTGAATGTCTCTACATATTTGTCTATGTCCATATTTCTGATCAATTCCTTTTACTTTGACCAATCTCCAATTCTGCATTATGCATTGGTAATTATTTTTTTTAATAATTAGATTCCGTTTTGTTTCATTTAACCAAAAGAAAAGGTCAGAGAAAATTTGTTTGATTAGTTATCGATGGTTTCCAAAATGTGAGCAATGAAGCAATGAGGGTTTCTGAAGTCTAGTAATTGTAATTTAATAACTGAAATCTGAAATGTAATTTATGTTACTCCAAGTAATTGTTCTGAAATTCAAGTTTTTTTTTTTTTTGTCGTTTTACTTTTAGTCTTAAAAAGTCTTAAATTTAACTCAACAAAACGGGAAGAAACTCTGATAAATACCTGAACAGTGTAGGTGAAGTTTTCCAGATTCCTTGTATTTCTTTCAAGATAATCAAATGTGCACAAACGAACAACATAATCAGTTAAATCGATTAAACGTTACCTTTTTGGGGTTTTATTCGTCTCTGTGCTCACCTGCCTCGTCACTTCCCATCATTTGTCAAGGACAAACTCGCCGCCTGCCTCCAATCTGCCTCGATTTGCTTCACAAACTGAGGCGTTATTTATTTATTTTTTCAACTGACCCCTTTTGATGAAGTGCGAGGGATCGGGCCGACGCCACGCCGCCGTTCCCCCAGATGTGTCAAGTCATTTGAAGACTGCTGCTATCGCCGAACAGATTGCTGGCAATTATGTCTTTGCCTCTCTGGGGAAATCTGCTCAGATTAGCTCACATAATTAGGGGCTGTTAAAGATAAAAGCAGTGCTGTGAAAGGCTATTTGTTTGTGTTTATGCTTTTAACTTTAATCAAATGTTTATTTAGGATGTTCAGATTTAAATATTTAGCACTTTGGTAGATTGAGACCCGCATACTTTTAGAGGAACGAGTAAAAAAATAAACGTAAATTAAGGTACAAGTGTGTAAAATATTAAAGGAGGAGGAAATAAATATACATTTTTTCTTTTTTGTGAAAGAAAAAGTAAAATTGAAAGAATTATTTATTGTTTTTATAGGTTTTTAACAGTTTTTAGTTTCTTTTTATTATGATTACAGTAATAGTTTTGATTAACAGTTATTTTAGAGATGTTTTCAGATAGAAAAAAGCAAAAGACATGTTCTTTTTGCCTTGTGCTTTGGTGAAATTGGGTTATAAGTAATGACATTCACAAAAGTAAAGGAGCCATAACTCTAAACCATATAGCATTACCTGCAATGATGCTAGTGTGAATGCTGTAAGCTGAATTTTGCTGCTGCAGATGCTTAAATTGATAGCTAAAAACGCTGAAGTTGATATTTGTAGATGCTGAAGCTAATAACGGAAAACGCTAAGGCTAATAGCCAGTTAAAATATTAGCTAAATGTCAAATTAGCCAAAAGAACTTTGGTTAGCTAAAATGGCTAACTGAAACCTGCTGAAAAAATGGCTAAACTTCAAAATATCCACAAAAAAAACCTTAATTAGCCAAAACAGCTAGCTTGTAGCCAAAATATTTGCTAAACTCCAAAATATCCTAAAAAAAAACAAAGAAAAGTCTAGATTAGCCGAAACAGCTAAACATTAGCCTAACTCCAAAACAGCCTTAAAAACTTTTTAACAAAGGATCTAAATTACCCATAACAACTAGAATGTAGCCGAAATATTAGCTAAACTCAAAAATAGCCTAAAAACTGAAAAAAGCATATATAGCCAAAACAGTTAGCATGTAGCTGAAATATTAGCTAAACTCCAAAATAGCGTAAAAACTTGGTCTAAATTAGCCAAAAAAAGCTAGTGTGTAAATATTAGCCTAACTCCAAAATAGTCCAAAAAATTCTTAGTAAATGCCAAAATAGTCCATAAAACTATCAGAATGCCAATTTTTAAAACTTTAAAACTGTAACTTTTTAACATAACTATGAATAATAAAAAGGCAGGAATATTATTCCAGAATAAATCAACTTAAACCTTAAACAACTTTCAATATTTTACCCTCCATAAAATATATATTTCTTCAAATTTATGCAAGTTAGAAATGAGCGCAAGATAACATCGGGATATTAACAATAAATAAATAAAATTATATGGAAGGATGGACATAATCAGTCGGAGCACTATAGATCCGGCCCCTCGTCTGTACTTGGACGTGTTGTAGAAGCATGAAAACCATTTTCTCTGTTTCCACACACACCAAATGAAAATACAGAGTTCTTTAAACAGAAGATGAAGGCACAACAGTTGGAGAGAAGAGGAGTTTAGTGTTTTGCTGGTGGCCATGCTTTCACTGCAGCCACCTACTGTCAACAGCTTAGTTCTGATGTTGCAATGACAGTATGGTGTCTGTGTTCAGCAGATGAGCCGTGGACTTCACAAAAACTAAAAAACAGGCGCTACGTATATTTTACACATACTGTATGTGAATATTCGCGGAAAACGTAAGAAAAGTTCTTAAATTCTTCACTGATATATCATGAATGAACCATGTTAAAACCACAGAAGAAGTATGAATCGACCATGCAAAGAGCACGTAAACCTGCGCGTCATTGAATTTCTTCACTTTGACACGCTTCACATCCCATCAGCACCATAGACGGCACCTGTTGCGATTCCCCTGATCCACACCAGTTCTAAGTCAGCTGCTTGGTAGCCCGCCATTGGAGAGGGAGGGCGCTGTACCTGGCCGCCTCCCACAATCTGGCTATGGCATAGAGACCTCCACTCAGTATAGACTGCTGGAGAGGTGATAGAGCGGACGATTTATGTATTCGTCTCTCAATACGCCAATTGTGGACGAACCATGTGTGATTATCGCAGTTTATATAGAATTCATTAGTGATTTGTGCGTCAATAACTTGCGTTGTTTTCACTAGGGCTGGGTTGATAAAATCTATCAATCAATCTGAACTGATATAAGCTTAGTAGATCAGAAATCGATCCGTAAAAGTAGAGATCAATCTAACGCATAATGCTAGCTTGATGCTAAAGTATAATGGGATTTCCCATAGGATGGCTAATGCTAACAGTCCACGTCTTTCATCTTTAAGCACAGCTCTAATAAATAGACAATTTTGGTTCTTTTCTCATTAATTTTTAATTACTCTCGTAATTTTACGACTTTCTATCTCGTAAATGTGCAATTTTTTTCTTGTAAATTTATGACTTTGAATCTCGTAGATTTATGAGTTTTTTTCCTCTTATTTTTTTTTAGATTTAAAGTAATACATTTAGCCTATGACTTTTAAAGTAATAAGTTTACGACTTTATTCTCGTAATTTGACAGTTACAACCTTTTTCAAGTAAATTTTACAAGATTTGAAGTTGTAATTTTAATAATAATATAAAATGTTAAAATATATAAATAAATATAAATAATAAAATGTTCTTTATAAAGTGGCCCTAATACTCCGTCGCATGTGTGGTGCAGACCGCTAGCATGTCATTGTAGTAGCAGCTCCTCTTTTTCTTGCTCTACTTTTTGTATATCGTGTACAACAGGAAATGTATGTTGTTTGAAAGAATATTTCGGGTGTGAATGCTTGAAGACATTCGCTGAAACGAGCTCTTTATTGGTGCTTTCTCACATCGTCTTCATTTTCTGCTAATCAACTGTAGCTCCGCCCTAACCGTTCCGTTCAATTTTCTGATGGACCTACAACTTTCTTTCATGAAACACAAAATTTTGAACAGAACACAAAATCATGCAATTATCTCTTTGTATTTACTCTATCTTCTGTATATTTATGAACCATTTAGCTCCAGTTTTTACATTCTTTTAGGGCTGCCACGATTAGTCGACTAATCGACGACTAATCGACTATTAAAATAGTCGACGACTAATTTAATAGTCGATTAGTCGTTACTTCATATTAAATGGAGTCAGTGTAGTAATGTTGAAAGTTATAATGGTGTTATGCTAGCTTATTGGACTATTTTGGCATTTATTAAGGTTTTTTTAGGCTATTTTGGAGTTTTTATTTCAGCTACATGCTAGCTGTCTTTGCTAACTTATGCTTTTTTTAGGCTAATTTGTCCTTTAACTCATATTTTAGTTGGCTATCATGGCTATCAGCATCTTCAGCCATCGTCACTAGCATCTTTTGCGGCCAAATTCAGCTTACATTTCATCTATAATGATGCTAGTGTGAATATATATAGTTTTTAGTTAGTTTAAAGTGAATGATGGTTAAGATCTGTGTTTTACATCAACTTTGTGCATGACCCGATTAATCGACTAATCGGAAAAAATAATCGGTGATTAGTCGACTATTAAAATAATCGTTTGTGGCAGCCCTACATTCTTTCACTCGACTGTTTACAGAATTAACGTAATTCCAGCGTTTTCTGAGGCCAATAAAACAGCCTTGTGCCGATTTATATATTTATTTTAAAACTAAAATACATTGCCTATGTAAAGATAATGTATTGAACTGAATAAGAAATGCAAGCGACATATTTAGACGTACATTTAGGACTCAAACTCTAAAAATATGTGGAGTTCTAGATAAATAACTCACATTAACAGCAGATTTTATGATTTTTTACCAACTGATATGAATGTTTAAACTATATTCCGTTGTAAAATTGGCCAATTTAGCTTCAGCCTTGAAAAATCTTCCAAGGTGAACCCGTCTTCTGTCCTCCGCGGCCTCTCGTGTCCGACTCGCCACCAGACAGCGTCCCACATTTACCTCGGAGAGGGTCATCGACACAGAAAAGCTTCTAATTACCAAGTTCACGAAGCATGAAAAAATAAAAAAAAAGCTCTGCACACACTTTAAATACCAATGAGCGTTTGCTGCACATTTTCCAGCTGCCGTTCAGGAGTCCTGATTGGACTCTTATCTCAGTTCAACAGATGGTAACAGTTTATTTTTGAGTGCAGACGCGCAGCAAAAAGCAGGCATTAATCTTTCGGAGCAGCAATAATCTCTAAGTGCTTGTTCATCTTTGCAGCCAAAAATAAAAAAATAAAGATAACCATTGTGCCATTTCATAGCAACTGCGTTTAAAACTTCTATTGAAATCCTAAAACAAAGATATTTAATTAGCGCTTGTTTGCTAATTGTAAAAAATGTTATAGTTGCCAATAGAATTATCTTTTTGTTTAAAATAAAGTCTTTTTTGAAAAAAAAAATCAAATGATTGTAGGAGAAATGCCTGAAAAAGCTTCATTCCTGAAGCTTGTGGTCCTCAAACGCTTTTGTCACAATACATCTATTTAAAGAGCACATTCAATACATTTTTCCAGCAGATTCCAGCAGAGCTGTGAGTGGCGGTTTTAATGGACTCTAATTCCTCCTTCAGAGCACGTCACAAATGCCTATAGCACCGCGGCTGTTGTGTAAGCACTGAATGCCGTCGTCATTACTGCCAGAGCGCAGTGCGCCAAACACTTGTGTTTTATGACTCAGAAAAAGCTGTGTGCTATTATGGAGAGAAAAAGATAGCGTTTCAGTTTGACAGTGAGTGCACAAGCATGTAGAAATAAAGAATATAGGCTTCACTTTGCCAGAAACTCTATTGCTGTTTTGCTGATAGAATGCTAGAAACTAAAGAATGGTCTTATCTGCTAAATATAGGCTTATAGCAGGGATCCCCAAACTTTTCCTTGTGATGGAGAGCCGGGTCAGTTTGTAGGTTAACAGAAAAAGTGTAACAATCACAGCCTAAACATGAACATTTATGGCTTTCCAAAAAGACCACACAAATGATTCATTTCTCTAATCTTCACAGGAAAAAAATAATGCTAAAACATTTTAAAAACTAGATATATAGCATTAGCTGTGATAGATTAATAGCTGAAGATGCTTAAATTAATAGCTAAAAACACTGAAGCTGATAACTTAAAACGGCGAAGCTGATAGCTAAATAAAAAATATTAGCGAAGCGCCAAATTATCCAAACAAATCTAAATTTTTCAAAACAACTGAGATTTTAGCTAAACTCCTAATTAGCCTAAAAAACTGAAAAATGCCTAAATTAGCAAAAAACAGCTACCAGTACTATGTAGCTAGAATATTAGCTAAATGCCAAATTAGCCAAAAAAGGCTAAATTAGCCCTAAACAGCTAGCATGTAGCTGAAATATTAGCTAAATGCCAAATTAGCCCACAAAACTAAAAAAGGCTAAATTAGCCAAAACATGCTAGCATGTAGCTGAAATATTAGCTAAATGCCAAATCCGCCTAAAAAACTAGAAAAAACATCTTATTTAGCCTAACCAGCTATCATGTAGCAAAAATATCTGCTAAATGCCAAATTAGCCCCAAAAAGCTAAAAAAATGTCTAATTTAGCCAAAACACCTAGCATAAAGCTAAAATATTAGCTAAACTGCAAATTAGCCTAAAAAACTGAAAAAGACTAAATTAGCTAAAACAGCTAGCATGTAGCTAAAATATTAGCTAAATGCTAAATTAGCCCGAAAACTGAAAAAGCGTAAATTAGCCTAACCAGCTAGCATTTAGCTGGAATATTAGCTAAATACCAAATTAGCCCAAAAAAAATGGAATTTGGCCAAAACACCAAACAAGAAGCTAAAATATTAGCTAAACTCCAAGTTAGCCTAAAAAACTGAAAAAGCCTAAATTAGCTTAAACAGCTACCATGTAGCTGAAATTTTACCTAAACTCTAAATAGCCTGAAAAAATGGGAAAAATGTCTACTTTAGCCATAAAGGTTTGGGGGGCCAGGCCAAATGCGGATGAGGGCCGAACTGGCCCGCGGGCCGTAGTTTTGGAACCCCCTAGTTGTTTTTTTTCTATATTTCCTTATTTTAATTTAAATAACCTGCTGCCACTTAGGGTGTTTTCTAGGGCTGCTATGATCAGTCGACTAATCGACTATCAAAATAGTCCACTACTAATTTAATAGTTGATTTCGTTACTTTATATTATATGGAGTCAGAGTGTGGTAAAGTTGAAAGTTTTGATGGCATTATCTATTTTGGCTAATTCAGTATTTTTTCAGTTTTTAGGCTATTTTGTAGTTCAGCTAATATTTCAGCAACATAGTAGCTGTTTTAGTTAATTTAGGCCTTTTTTAGTTTTTTTAGGCTAATTTGGAGTTTAGCTAATATTTCAGCTACATTCTAGCTATTCTAGCTAGTTAAAACAAAACCAGATTAAACACTTGTATAAATTTTGAATGGTAGCTTTATTGCAATGAGCTCAAACACTAAAACATTCCCAACCAGACTGATGTGGACTAATGAAACAATAGTGTTCATTATTCTTCACTAATTAAGACTCTTTAACCTTTTTTATGGAAACTCAGACTCCTCCCCCTCCTCTCACTACAATACTGTAGGAACGATCATCTAAAGGTGTCACTTTCTGCTTTGTTCGTGACAAAATGCAATTAACAAGCGTCCCACCCTGCTGTGTTTCATGATTACATTCATACAAAATGACGGAGATCAATTTCACTTTTGTTCAGGAGGAGAAACCGACGTCTCCAGCATCATCCTGACTGAACCGTTTATCGCAGCAGGGAAACAAACTTCTCTTTTTCTCTGCCGTACAGCCACAGTTCACTGCGCGGCAATTCAATTAAAACTGTTGGTATTAGTGATAAACGAGTGGGCATGATGGGGTAAATAAAAATGCAATGTAGGTAAATCAAACTTGTAAATAAGCTGTAATTGAAAGGGTTTTGAGTTGTTGTCCAGGGTAAAGCAGGTGGCAAATTAAACATGCAGAATGAAATGAATAGAGGTTATCAGCCTAAACCAGGGGTCTGCAACCTGCAGCTCCAGAGTCACATGTGGCTCTTTTATCTCTCCATGGTGGCTCTCTGGCTGAAGAAAGATAAAATAATGGTAATTAAAAACAAATAGAGTTCTATTTTAGCTACATGCTAACGTTTTTTGCTAGTTTGTTGTCTACTGGGGATTGTAGGCTAATTTAGAGTTTAGCTTCTATTTTAGCAACAGGCTAACACTATTCACTAGTTAGTTTACTGAGGAATTTTAGGCTAACTTGGAGTACAGCTAGTAATTAAGCAACAAGCTAGCCTTTTTTTAGGCTAATTTAGAGTTTAGCTTCTATTTTAGCAACAGGCTAACACTTTTTACTAAATAGTTTACTTGGGAATTTTAGGCTAGTTTGGAGTTTAGCCAATATTTTTAGCCAAATCCTGATGTTTTCAGCTATTTTTTATCTACTGAAGTTGTTTTTTTATCATTTAGAATCTAGCTTCTATTTTAGCAACATGCTAAAATTTTTGTCTAATTTAGTTTACTGCAAAATTTTAGGCTGATTTTTAGTACAGCTAGTAATTAAGCAACAAGCTAGCCTTTTTTATGCTAATTTGGCCTCTAATTAGTTTATGCTTATTTAGGGTTTAGCTAATATTTTTGCTATATAAGCTAACATTTTTGGCTAGTTTGTTATCTACTGGAGTTTAAAGGCTAATTTGGAGTTTAGCTTCTATTTTAGCAACAGGCTAACACTTTTCACTAGTTAGTTTACTGAGGAATTTTAGGCTAATTTGGAGTTTAGCCAATATTTTAGCCAAATCCTGATGTTTTCAGCTAATTTGTTATCTACGGAAGTTGTTTTTTTGTTGTTGTTGTTGTTGTTTTTGTTTTTGTTTTTTATAATTTGGAATCTAGCTTCTATTTTAGCAGCATGCTAACTTTTTTGACTAAGAATTTTAGGCTGATTTGGAGTACAGCTAGTAATTGCGCAACAAGCTAGCCTTTTTTTAGGCAAATTTGGCCTCTAATTAGTTTTTTATGCTTATTTTGAGTTTAGCTAATTTTTTAGCAATATATGCTAGCATTTTTGGCTAATTTGTTATCTACTTAGGTTTTTAGGCTAATTTAGAGATTAACTTTTCTTTTAGCAACATATTAACATCCATCCATCCATCCATCTCCCTGACCGCTTCGTCCCTGTCGGGGTCGCGGGACATATTAACATTTTTGGTTAATTTAATTTACTAAGGAATGTTATGCTAATTTGGAGTTCAGCTAGTAATTAAGTAACAAGCACAATTTTTCACTAATTTAGTCTCTATTAAAGGTAAAAGTTAAAGATACGGCTCCTACTGGGTTTTGATTAGTAGAAAATGAGCCCAAATGGCTCTTCTACTGTTAAAGGTTGCCGACCTCTGGCCTAAACACACGACAGTCCTTCTAAAGGATTGAGGATGATAAATAAAATGCCCTGAAATAAACACATTTTTATTTTTTAATACAAAATTTTTTTTTTTTCTTTTAATATCTTCAGATCCTGCATGTCTGCTTTTTTCTGTGCAGAATACTCAGTTAAAACTTAAAATATGCTATTTAAATTTTAAAGTTCTGGAATTAACATCATGCTAATATGTTTATGCTCCTATATTTATGCTCCGGCCCCTCTATGACAGGTAAGCGATACTGGGAATTTGTGTATTATTTGATACCAAGGGTTAGTATCACAGATACTTTTTCCTTGTAATGTTATGGAATAATTTCCGAAATACAATTTGTTTTGTTAATTAAGTGTATAATAAAACATAAAACTGAGAATTTCTGTAAATAAAAATATTAAGCTCTTTATGGTACGTATTGAAGAAAAACTAAAGTATCAATCTCATCATGATAGTATCGATACTTCACCTTGATATCGATACCGTTGATACTCGATACGCCCTCAACTACTCTCTATTACCGCTTTATCCCCACAGATATAAAGAGATAAATCACTCCAACTTTTTGCCTTATCAGAATTTACGGTGTCACGGAGGATCCAAAATGGCGGCAAAACAATGATAAATGTTTACAAACATGTGTGACAAATCAGAAAATGGGCTGTTTTAGAGTCATGGTAAAAGCAGGGGCGGAGTTACGGGGGTCATACTTGCCCTCCCTGTCAATATTCTGACAAAGAACAAGAAGTCATGTCTATAAGCTTCTCCAAGGATTGTTAAAATAACAAAAGCAATATTTTAAATGTAATAAAAACATTAATAATAAAACTGTTAGAAATTAGTATTTTTTATCACTTTCTTTGTCACTTTTTCCCCTCTCACATAAAATGTTAAAGCCCTGTCCTTATGTAAAATCATTCCAACTTAAGGAAATTAACACATATAATAGAAATGTACATGGAAACCGTGGTAACATCATGCTAACATGTGGACTACAGTGCTGCACTTTGACTTTTTTGGCAGATTTTAACAGTTATTAGTCTTTTACAACAGTATTTCTTAATATTTAGAGCTAATACAGCTTTTAAATTCGTGCATTTAGTGATTAAGACGATTACTAGTGAAAAATAACCTAGAAGTAAATCGTGGATTTACCATTCTATTCCATTTTATTGATAAATTAACTTAAAACTATATATTGTACTGTTGTTTCCCAATAAGATATCAATTCAGATGCTTTCTTGATGCAGAAACAACACTAATGCATGCTGCTTCACTTCATAGAGTTTGACATAATGTAGCATACTGCTTATTTTTTTTATCTTCAAGCCACCAAGTGATGCTTAATTTAAAACTCAAGCTGATATTAATCTTTATTGTTCCCTTGTGGAAATATAGGAATTAAAAAAATTTAAATATTTTGGGGTTTTCTGCCAATTTTTAAGAAGGTTTTCTGGTGTAAATGTAAGATCAAGGAAGTTGGCATACGTGGTTTAATTATAAAAAAACATTATTTTAGAGATATGGATATATTTTACTGTTATAACAGTAAACGCATTTAGTGCTACTTTTATTCACTTACACACATTTAACTTTTGCATTGTTTTTACCTTCCAGTTTTTTATTTTTTCAAAACTTTCTTTAAAACAAAGCTGCATGTGGCAAAGGGAAGAATTTCTTCTTGTCTTTGTCAGGTTAATTCTGCAATTAGTAAGAGATTAAAGAAGAAAACTGGAGAAACTTTTTTCTGTTGCTATAAAGTTCTGAGCAATGAGAAACACTTCATTAAGAACACATTTTTGAGAGAATATTTTCACGAATTTTATATTTTTTATATCTTTCATTGAATTTCATTTTAGTTTTCAATTTATTTTAATCTTTTTTGCATTGTTTTTAGTAATGAACAGAAAAATATCTGTGTATGAGCCAATCTCTCAATGTATTTTATTTGTTCTCGTTTTATTTTATCTAAGAATTATTTGAACATATCTGTATAGTGAAGTTTAAAGCACTTTTATTTGGTTCTCCTGCATTTATTTGATCTCTGGACAGTCTGCACTGAGCCAAACTCTCGATAATCACTCCTCTTACATAAGACACATTTACATTTTAATGTACGGCGTTAATGCTGCTTCATGTCTAGACACAGGTCGAGGAATTGTGGCCTTTTTAGCATGAGCAGTCTGAGAGAATGTAGGTCAGAAACAGACGAGACGCTGCATGGATGGAGATTCTAAGGCGTGGTGGACGGATGAAATGGCTTTGGGGTTTAGCAAAACCAATAGTTTTAAAGCTAAGCAAATCATGCAAAGAGAAAAATGTGAAAAACTACTGTAGGAAAAAATGTGATTCCTAAAACAAGTTAAAAATATAGAGAACAAGATGTTTTTCTCTTGTTATATGTGATAAAAATCTGCTAATAGAATTTCTCTTGGTAAGATTTATTGGGATATTCTGCCTTTTAAAGGCAAAATTGAATGATAAAATAAGCCATAATATTATAATATTTTTAAATTTTGCTCTGGTAATTGGAAATATCTTTCAAAAAGAGTTATATCTTCTATTTACATATAGTGTATCCTATCTATTCATGTGGGTTCATGTAACAATGCAGTCATTAATTTAATAACGAGGTATAGAAGTGTAATATTGTATAGGAGGATTAGAAAACCTTCATGTGACATAATGGAGGTTGTATTTGTGTAGCATAAAGCGTTAAATATCTTTTATTTCTTTATTTGATTTGTGGACTGAGCTTGTTTGAAGAAGATCTTCACTACTACAAACCTTCTAAATGAAAGTGTAGATTTCACTCCAGTTTCAGAAAAAGCTGCAGTTTGTGTCTTCAATGCGACTGTCTCTGCTTCAGGTGCGCTGGCCCAGAAACAGGTCCACCCACTGCTGAGCGCGCTGCCTCTGCCGGGCCGAACCCTCCAAGCGCAGACCCAGCTGGAGCACTTCCTGCCTCTCAGGGTCAACGGCTCCTCGCCGCTCAGCCTCTTCCCCAATTTCAACACCGTAAGACACAATGAGGCTCCTCTTCAGTCCTGATTGTTTTTGGTTTGTCTTTCATTTTACCTCAGATTTCTCTACTATGACTCGACTAAATCAAACAGTTCAGAGGAAAGTCCCCAAATGTCGACACTTTTAATAAAAACTGACGGTCAACATTTGTGGAAGGCTTATGAAATCTGTTTTACGGCTAAAAACAAGCCAGCAACTCTGAAATTTAAGAAATGTAATAACAAAGACAAATTATTATAGTTTTAAATCCATTTTTTAATTGTAACATTTTCCTTTGTTCTTTTTTATCTTTATTTTTTGTCTACAGAGCAAAAAAACTAAATATTTTCTGGAGTAGAAGGAGGATAGTATTAATCAGAGGGAGGAAAAAAACGTTTTTCTGGTCCTACATGAAACCTAAAGTATAAAGATTTTAAACCGACTGCAGATGTTTTAAGGAGATTTAATCAAACAAAAGTTTTTGGACGGAGTTGCAGATTTTTGTGAAAATTAAGAATGTTGTTACAGCAAAGCTAAATTAAGACTTTTTAACAGAAAATGTTCATCTGCTCTAAAGATGAATGCAGAAATGGGATAAAAAGATAAAAAGAATTATAGTAAAAATTAATCTAATAATCTAAACCTGAATGGAGATGTCACAATTCAAAACTGACATTCTATAAACAAAAAACTTTAATGAAATTTCGCCCCAAAATTAAAAAACTTTTGCAAGTTTGTTTTATTTAATTTTCATCTTCTATAAAATTTGTACAGACATTTTCAAACTATTTTTTTAAGACTTTATAGTGGACTTTTTTATGTAAAAAAATAGATATTTTCTGAAAAAATAGAAGTTTAAGAAAATTTTTGCTTGATATTAAACAGATCTGTTGCTTTAAACAGCTAAAAAGATGAATTTATTAACTTCAACACTAAAAAATCATTTAAAAATAATAGTTTTTCTTTTTTAACTTGAGATCATTTGGGCGGATTCCCTTTAATTACCTGCAGCAGAAATTCCTAAAGGTTGAGAATGAGGTTGAACTTTTTCCAGGACAATCGATGGATCTGTAGAAGCTGCTAAGACGGTTCTGTTGGGTTTGTGACCTGTCAATAGAACCGGTTCTGATATTCTTTAAACAGGAAGTGATAAAATCGACTTCCCCATCAATGATTACTGCTCATTGCTGCTGAATATTTAGCATTTTTTAGACTTTTACATTACATCAGCTAAAGTTTTATCTGTTATCTTTCTCAAAATGTATTTATTTGTCATACTTTTTGAATTAATTTAAAGCAGGGGTGTTAAACTCATTTTAGTTCACATTCAACCCGTCTGATCTTAAGTGGATCGGATCAATAACACAATAGTTAAAACATTTTATGGGCAACTTATTATCTGTAACTTTGTTTTTGTTTAGTTTTTTTATTGGTTGGAAAAAAAAAATTCCTCAACCAACAAAGTAGCCTAATCACGTGTTATTACACATTCATTCACAGAGGCCAAAGGAGTTAAAAGAAAATTAATTTTCCTAAATAAAAAATGTGGTTTATTCAATTTGATACTGAATATTTTACATGACATTGAAACAATCCCAATAAGAAGCTCAAGAAAAATTAAATCAAATAATATAAATGTCCAAATTGATGAAAAATCACACTTATTTAAATTGACGTATTTCTTGTTCTATTGTTAAGCCGGTCTTTCTTTTCCTTTGCTCCCCCTAGTGGTGAAATTATGCATTTCGGTCATTTCTTTAAAGAACTATAACTCATTACAGGAAAGGGCTAGAAACTAATTTTTTTTTTACATCCTTAAATTTTTTTCTCATCACAACTAGGCCGGATAAAACCAGACACACTTTAAATGGACACATGCATTATTTTATTTACAGTTACATTGTTTACTCTTTTTAATTTGAATTAGACAAAAAAGCCCATACAAGTCGAGTCTTTCTTCAGTGCTTTATTCTGCATTAATAATAAATCTTAAAATGAATTTTGGTGAAAATTAATATAGAAAATGGTGTTTTAGTCTTTTGAATCCCTCAAAAGTTTACAAGGTGATTAAAAAAAATTAGATTTTCTATTTTAAAACTGCACTGATTTTATAGTGTAATAACTGCTTTTGTACGTTTAAATGAGGCGTAATGCAGATTTTTTATTTTTTTTAAG
>NC_050530.1:4053861-4060555 GCF_002922805.2 Oryzias melastigma
GCTTACAGATGGACCCAATCCAGAAGGCCGTGATCAACCACACTTTCGGTTTGGCTCACCCCAAGAAGAAACCCATAATATCGTGTAACATCTGCCATCTACGCTTCAACTCTACGGTGAGTCTCGTGTTTCTGGGATTTCCTCTCATTCCCCCCAAATCGACTCCTCAGTCAGTCTTCATTTGGGCAGATGTGAAAGTTATTTTGATCTCTAGACCAAACAAAAGAATCCACCAAAAAGCAAAAGTTCTAATGAACTTCAGTAATGATTTGCAGAAGTTCTGCACACGGTCACAATGAGAACTCTTTCATTTGCAGTGGATGCAGTTTGTTCTTTACAGAATTGATCGTAAAGTTCATTTTTGCGGACCGTTTGGTCATTCAAAGCTTCATCAAAGGAATGCACAATAGCTGGATGAATGTGAAAACTGGATTTGATAATTTGTAGAAAAGCAAATTATCCTGTAGCTTTGTGCTTCACCAGATGTTTCAGGAATTGTCATGTTGTGTATTTTTGTGTATAGGAGGCAAATGTGTTAATGTGCATTGTATGAAAGTTTTTCTTTTTATCATAACGTTATGTTAATAATGAATAAAAAGCCTCAGAACTGCAGAGATGATGCAACATCCTGTCTGTGGCTTTTGTCAACTTTGATTTGTGAACTTTTGAACGTGTGTATCAAACACATTCTTTAAGGGAGCATTTTCATGATGGATTAAAGCTTTTAATAATGATATTAATTTATCTGAGAATTCTTTATATTGAGCCTCAAACAAATATACATATTTGAGTATTGTAAGAGTTATTGCTGAATATGAAAACTGTGAGGCATAAAATGAGTAGAGCCGGGAATCGATTAAAAAAAGTAATTAAATAATCGCAAACTGGGAAAACATTAATTGAAATTAATCTAATTTTAGTATTTTAGTATATGCGGCTTTTGAACAAAAACAGGCCAGAGAGAAAAGTTTTTCTTCAGTTTTATTGTCTGAATTTTTTTAATATATTGAGTGTTAACCAGGAAATGTAATTTGTGAGCACTAAACACGTCAACAGTAAGATAAGCAGAACTGTAAAGACTTTTATGTCTGCAGTATTACTCCAAGAAAGCAAAGATGCTGACATACAGAAACAAACGTCGTGTTTCTGCACTTTAAATGAACTTAACCGTGGTCCGGGTGAATACTCGATTCTGATTGGCTGCTGAGTGTGGATGCACAATACTATATGTCTATTATGCACACATAAAAAAAGAAAGAAATTCCACCCATATAGCCCAAGTGTTCTATATCACTGCGGTGGCTTCTTTAAAATAAACTTTTTCCCTTAGGAAATAAACGGGAATTTGCTCAAATCCTTCAAAAACTTGTGAACTTCTGCATGTGTTTTCAGCCAGAAACACTTTTCAAACTTTAAAATGTTCAGCAACTACTGGGTTTTTAGAGTAATTCAGAATTTAGCGATTATTTTAGCAACACTCTAGCTGTTTTTGGCTAATTTAGACATACTTTTCCCATTTTTTTAGGCTAATATTTAAGCATTATGCTCGCTGTTGTGTCAAAATTAGAAATTTGTAAGTGCTTTAGTTAAATTTACAGTTTAGCTAATATTTTAGCAACATGCTAGCTGTTTTAGCTAAATTAAACATTTTTAAAATTATTTAATCAAATTTAGAGTTTAGCTAATATGTTAGCATTATGCTAGCTGTTCTTTAGTTCAATTTAGAGTTTGGCTAATATTTTAGCAACATGCTAGCAGTTGTGGCAAAATTAGACATTTTTAAAGTTCTTTAGTGGAATTTGAAGTTTAGCTAATATTTTAGCAACATGCTAGCTGTTGTGGCAAAATTAGAAATGTTTAAAGTGCTAATATCTTAGCAACATGCTAGCTGTTGTGGCAAAATTAGAAATGTTTAAAGTCCTTTAGTGAAATTTGAAGTTTAGCTAATGTTTTAGCAACATGCTAGCTGTTTTAGCAAAATTAGACATTTTTATGTTCTTTAGTGGAATTTAGAATTTATATAATATTTTAGCATCATGTTAGCTGTTGTGGCAAAATTAGAAATTTTTAAAGTCCTTTAGTGAAATTTGAAGTTTAGCTAGCTGTTTAGCAACATGCTAGCTGTTTTAGCAAAATTAGACATTTTTATGTTCTTTAGTTAAATTTAGAGTTTATCTAATATTTTAGCATCATGTTAGCTGTTGTGGGAAAATTAGACTTTTCTAAAGTTCTTTAGTTCACTTTAGAGTTTAACTAATATTTTAGCATTATGCTAGCTGTTTTTGGGTAATTAGACAGCCCACATATCTATAAAAACTACTGCGTCATATTTTTCTCTAAAAACTGTTTCATTTTCTATCTAAAGTGATTCTTGGATTGCTCTCATGCATTTGTCCTCTCTCTGCACAGAGGTTACTGCGTCCCAGCATGATGGACACAGGCCATTTTGTGTCAGAACAAATTAGGAGTTGTGAGGCCAAATGATGCTCCATCATGAAAATGTTGATCATGAAAGCAGCGATGCACAATTTTTCCTTGAACTCCATGGAAGCATGTTAAGCCAAAGCAGATGGAAGAGCACTGATTTCATGCTGCTCCTCACAAATGCAATCAGCTGCCCTGTGGATAAAATGTACTGGTGCTTGTTGTGCTTTTTGTGTGCACGTGTGTGTGTGACGCTAGATCCAAGCTGAGGCCCACTACAAAGGTCACAAGCATGCTCGCAAGTTAAAAGCCTTGGAGACTCAGAGGACTCGGCAGAAGAGCGGACGCAGTCAGTCCACAACAGAGAGGTTGATGGGAGGAGAAGCAGTGTCCACAGATTTACAGCTAGAAGATCAGACAGGTACTAGTTTTATTTTTAAAGGCCACCATGCTAAAATAATTGAAGAGGTGTCAGCGATTAGGTTTGGTCGCTGCCACTCTGCTGCTTTATTACCAGTCATTATCTGTTCTTTCGGCGGCTCTGGCACATAGATAATTACACCAATCAGGTGAGGACACTTTACAGGCTGGAAAGCACTTGAATAAATCGGAGAGATGATAAATTCTTGGAGTTTAATTGAATATTATCTGATCTCTTTTATGGTCCAATAAAGTCCATTAAAGCCATAAAATCTGTAGAATTTCTCCAAATTTTCTTTATAACTTTATGATTTTTGCAGCAGCGCTGACTTCACTCTTTTTAGCTCTTTCGTCTGAATTTTCGCTCCCATTATTGATCCTCTCCCTCCCGTTCTCTTGCGGCTCCATCCGTTCTCCTCTAAGCACATAATGATAAGCTCGTTACATTCTCCGGTTGCCATGGTTGTTGATTGATGGTGACAGAGGGAGCTTCGGCAGATTAGCCGCCGAATGACAGAGAGGCAGCGGGACAAAGCCGGAGTGATTGAGATGGTAGATGGGAAGAAAAGATATGAACATTTAGGACATAATATAAAAGGTTATTGCATTTTTATGGAGAAAATAGGAAAAATAAGCGGTGCACAAAGGGGTCAGGTCACCTTTTTATTACTAAAATGTCAAAGCAATAACATTATTTTTAAATTAATTATTTTTCATTTAATTAAGGCATTTAATTAAACTGGAAATATATTCTACAGGCCCCAAAACAGCATCAGGAAATGTTTTGTATGTAATCTAAGCACAAATATTTATACATTTTTTTTTACAGCAAATAGTATTTTTCAAGAATTTTAGACATCAAGTAAATTTGTGCTTTTAGAAGATTGTAGAGATCTATTGTAGAGTCATTCCCAGTGATCTTTTACTTATGATTATGCAAGTTTTAACCCAAATCAAAAAGTCTGTCATTTTTTAAGACATATTTTCTGCAGTGCAGCTGGAGCTCATGAGAAATTCCCTTTTCAGTTGTTGGCGCAGAAGTTAGCCTAGCTAATTTCCCAGCATTCCATTGTCTCTCCCGCTAGTGACTAGCACCTCACAAGCCCAAGCTAACATTAGCGTAGCAAAAAATCTGTCTCTAAGCTGTGTGGCTGGATAGCTCTGATATCGCTCGACGATTTTTGGCTTGTGAGGTGCTTGTCACTAGCAGTGTGTAAACCAATGAATTATATATCCCTGGAGATGGCACGCTAGCTTGTTGCGTACGCAGAGTCGGACGCCATATTGGAATAATAGATGCCGTGCTTCAATTGCAAAAAACAGAGCTGGAAAAACAAGCATGTGACTTTACTTTTCACAAGTAGATTTTTACTGTCAGCAGATAAAGGAGAACTTAAAGAAAACATTTGAGCAAAATCTGATTGAGTTTACTCTCAATATAACTACCTGGAGTGGTTAAAAACGTATCGCATCCATTTGCAAAAAAAGTTCCACATCCAACACGCCGCCACACTGCTTTTAGCGCTCCAGCTAATCGAGGGAATCCGCTCGATTTTCAAAATAAAAGATTTCCTTCTCATAATTAAAACGTGTATAATTTATCGTTCTTCCGCGGCCCGGTGGCAAGGGATGCACGGACCGGCACCGGTCATCTCTCTGCGCGCCATCTTTAGCAATACATAGCAATATATCTCATTGGTGTACACAAAGGCATGCTGGGAAATTAACTTCACAACCCAAAAGCGAATTTCTAATTAACTCCTGCAGAAAATCTGTCTTAAAACGACACAGACTTTTGATTTGAGCTTAAAGCTGCATAATTATAACTAAAAGATCACTGGGAACAATTTTACAATGGAAGAAATTGTAATTGGAGAGGGAGACTTTAAGTGCTTTTACACAACATGATTTCTCAGACATGAGGAGTTATAGGAGTTTTTTGTATGTTAAGGTCGACAAAAGTTAAAATAAATGGATAAATTGTTTTGTTTTTCTTGTGTGTTTGTGTTCATCTGTTCACAGCTTCTAGCCTTCATCCTGAAAACCCGCACGAATCCTCTCCAGCAGCCAGTCCGCCTTCACAGACCCCCCCCACGGACCCCCTTCTTCCCGCCTCTCCTCCGTCTCCTCAAGTCGCCCCGACCTCTCGACTCTCCGACGCTCCTCAGGCAGAAGTCTGCAGCCCGACCACAAGCACAGAGGCACAGCCTCGAAGCTGCACGGGAGACGAAGATGCAGCAAAGCAGGTGGAGAAGTCCAAAAGCAACAAAAAGCACATCCACTGCCCAACATGCAAAGTGACCGTCAACTCCAGCTCCCAGCTGGAGGCTCACTGCAGCGGTATGTACATGACGTCACTCTCCTTTTCAATCCCTACTTTTGTTACATTCCCCTTCTTGTTTCTTCAGGGTCCAAACACAGACAGATGCTGAGCGGTCAGAGAACCTGTCAATCAAATCGCAGGTTCAAGATGCCGTTATCGCCGAGACCCAAATGTCGAATGAAGCAGCGAACCGGCAGCAGAAGCAGAGCGGTGGTTGGAGTCACCAAGCAGGGCTTTCACTGTGAACTCTGCCAAGTGTCTGTGAACTCAGAGACGCAGCTGAAGCAGGTACCGACGCCTCTGTAGCTAAAACGTTCCAACGCTGTGTGGTGTTTGTGTCACTGAGGCCAGAAATATCCCGTCTTCTCTTTTAGCACATGAACAGCAGGAGACACAAGGAGCGTTTGGCTGGGAAGCCTGTCAAGACCAAGTTCACACCCATCAATAAACTCTACCCTAATGCTTTCTTAGCGGTGAGAGTCTCTGTTCGTCTCCCTCACTCACAATCTGACCTTTTCTCACCTCAGAGCGACTAATCGTTTACAAAACACGAGAAACAAAAGCAGTTTATGCAGAATCGAAACATGAGCATACTGACACGCAAATGTAATGATATTCTTGGAGTTCTGTTTACTGTCTCACTCAATTTAGCCTGTTTTGTATTTTATTATTTTGTCAAGCAAAAGATTTCTGTAAATTAAGAAATCATAGCTGTCATCAGTGAAAGTCTGAACGCATGTTCGTTTTATTTATTATTTTGCTAATTTTGAGCGTTTTTGCCCCCAAATGAACAGCTGTTTTAACTGCATGAAGTTTCCAGATATTTTCCATCTGGTTATGAGTGAAAACAAACAAAGGATTCAGTCAGAACCATTGACTGTATAAGAGAACTGGACTGAGCGAGTGATCCTTACTTTCAGCTCCAACAAAATAAAGTCAATTCAGTCGCCATTTTGCTGTCACCATGTTGGAGCCAGACAACAGTGATTGGTCTGAGTGCATTCACACGCGGCTGAGGCGTCAAGTTTCAGTGTTAAATCAATGTAAAGACACAATCTGACGCGACGCTGCGTGATTTGGGTGTCGGGAGCGGCAAGGCGAGCTCATCAACCATCAGAGACTCAACTGATTGGGCATGTGGCGTTCTTGGTGACCTGACCAAAGGGTAGAAACAGATTCATAATGGTGGCGTGATGCGAGGATTTTCATCCTGAACTTCACAAAGGTGATGGAGCGATCATTCTAGCGAGACTAGCAAGCCACCCCGTAGAAGCGCTGCCACCTAGCGTCCACCAGCTTGGAGTTCAGCAAAGCTAGCATGCACCATGATCCAGGCTGTCGGTTCATGGGTAGCGTGACCCGCCTAGAGTTGGCGGCTCGCACCGCGTCCATGCTACCAGTCCCTGGGCAGCCGACTCGTTTATTCTGGGCTGCCGGGGGTTAGCAGCCCATGCCACGATCAATTGCCACGGCGGCCGCACACTCCAGCTTCATGGGCAATAACAAAAAGACCCCCCCCCCCCCCCC
>NC_050530.1:4060572-4066803 GCF_002922805.2 Oryzias melastigma
CTTGAGCTAATGCTCAACTGGGCCACAGACGGTTGGAAGTAACGTTTAAAACGGCGGTAATCCAGCCTGCTGCGCTGTAAGCCGCACCGAAAGAGATGATCTGGTGAACCCAGACACAGCAAAGTGCTTCCCGGTGTCTCTGTAGAACTCTACAAAACATATAAACACAAGCTACTCACTCAACATCATCCATGTTTTCCATGATGTGGCAACGAATGAATTCCAGAACAACTCTGGCGGTTGCTCCGGGGGTGGGGAGTCAACTCGTTAAGCGGTAGATTTGACCTGCGTCAAAAGAGCGGCGTCAGACAATTTGACGCGCCTGCCGTGTTTATGAAGGCGCCACAAGTCATCGTTTCTAGGGCAACGACAGTCGCCAATCAGGAGTGAGCTTCTCCGAAGTTCACTCCCCTTCACTCAGATGTTTGAGGTGGCGGCCAGTGGACACCACATGCTTTCACCGGGTCCTGTGATTGGTCAGTTTATAGCTTGAATAACTTGCAATAAAGAAAGAATATCATAAAAAAGATATACCTTTTTAGATGTTAAAAAAAGATTCGGAGCAAGAATGGTTACTCTCAATAAAAGTCTGAGAGTTTGGATTTTTGGAACTCGATCCAGTTCTTTATATACTGTCAATGGTTTCAACTGCCCTTACGAGTGCGAGTGAACAAGGGTCAAGGGTCGCAGAAAATATCAAAGTCAAAGACCTCCCGGTGAACACGTTCAGCGAAAATGTTCATACACATTTATCTATGGGCGTGCTGCGGGCGACAGGTCGTAGTGAACACTTAAACAACACGCACATCCTGCATGCTGTGCAAGCAAAGGCTTAAATGGAAACATTTTTATGGTAGGCTCCTCCCAATGAATGGAGTCCATTTGGATCTTTACAAGTGAAGCACAATGTTAGCATCTGTTAATCTGACAGACGCCTTGAAATGTAATCTTGAGTTGTTTTCCTGAACTCGTCTGTCGTCTTTGGTTCCAGACTAAAGTGGCCCTGCAGAAGCATCTGTCCAAAGTGCTTCCAGCGGGGCTCCTGAGCAGCCCGCTCAGTCCCGCCTTGTGCGGCATGGCATCTGGACCTTTAGCGCTGAGGTTGCCTCCCGGTCCTCCAGCAATTATTCAGGGTCCCCTCCTCAGCACGGCGCTCTTCAGACCGGCTCCGGGACCTTTGAGAGCCACACATGCACCTGTGATCTTCACTCCTTATTAACAACAAGCACAATTAAGTTCCGCCTTAGATGAAGAATTCATGTTTTGTGACATTAGTGTTATACAGTGACTGAGGACAACACACAAACTGTACGCTCAGTCCTCATCTCTGAGTTCTAAAAATGGAAGGACCATTTTCTAAAAAGGGTTAAATATAAACTTCTGATGTTTGGACCCCTCAGCAAGCCATACTGATGAAAAGATTTTTATTATTATTTTATTATAAATAATAAAGATAAACACAGATTTGTTTTACTTTTAAAGCTTTTAAGTTTTCATGAAAGAAAACAAGAACTTTTCAGAATCAAATCCAAACAAGACGGTGGATCTACTCCTTTATAATCTGTATTTATAAGACGGAAAACTGCCTGGAAAAATCAGTACATCACAACAACACGTAAACTCTTAACTCCTACTTTATAATTCGCTGTTTTCATTTATCTTAGCATCTGTTTTTCCACACAGCTTCTTTATTTTTTTTATTTTAATGCTCAATAATTCCTTCATAAACCTGAAACTGTTCAAAAAACTCAACTCCAAGTTGTACATTTTTACTACTAAAATCACAAATATTGAGCTCAAACAGTTTTTTCTATAATAAATAGCAAAGCTCAAAAGTGTAGAGACAAAAACATGTAAAAATCCAAAACAAAGACAGTCAAAAATTATGTAAAAATGACCCATATAAAAGACAAATTTGCACGACCGCTAACTATAGTCGTGTGAAGAAATTAGGATCTCCTCTATTTAAAAAAATCAGCTCTATCTTAAAAAATATACATATATTAACATCCAATCTTATTTTGAGAAAAAAATTAAAAGAAAGTGATTTCATAGAAATCAAACACAAAATTACTATTATTCTACTCATAAAAGAAAGATCTAATCAAAAATTAATATTTTATTTGTTTTGACCTCCTGCCTCCTGTTAGCTATTTTTCCTCCTTTGGCTAAAATCACATCATTGAGACACTTTTTTGTGGCATCTACTAGTCCCTTAAATTAAACTTTATTAACCCTTTAACACCTGAGGCGTCGCTGGTGACGCTTAAACACAAAATCTTTAACATACTTCAACTTTTCAGCCGTTAACACAATCAATTACGTTGATCGCATTAATTAAAAAATTACAGTAAATCAAAGACAACTAGAAAAGTTGCATTACCTGTGATAATGCTAGTGTAAATGCTTTTTGCTGAAAGTAGTCGCTGAAGATGCTAACGCTTTTAAATGATGCTAAGAAAATGTTGACACATTTTACTTTAATTGCAGATTTGCTGAAAATGCAAAAGCTATTTGCAAAATGTTAAATTTGCTAAAAGACTGGAAATTTTGTAAAAGAACTATGAAAGAGCGCTGAAGTTGACCTAAATTTCTGAAAAATGTTTAGTAAAATTGCTTACTAATCCCTAATACATGCCAATTTGCAAAAATATTTTGTGTTGCCTTAATATGAAGTCCAAATTAGCCCAAAAAACCTTAGTAGATGCCAAATTAGCCAAAAAGCTAGCTTGTTGCTTAAATACTAGCTAGGCTCCATTATAAGCCTAAAATTCTTCAGTAAACAAAATGAGTCAAAAACGTTAGCATGTTGCTAAAATAAAAGCTAAACTCCAAATTGGAGTAAAAAAAAAAAAACCTTTGTAGATGCCAAATTAGCCAAAAAGCTAGCTCCTTGCTTAAATTCTAGCTAAGCTCCAAAATAAGCCTAAAATTCCCCAGTAAACTAAATTATTCAAAAATGTTAGCATGTTGCTATAATAGAAGCTAAACTCTAAATTTGCCTATAAAAACCTCAGTAGATAACAAATAAACCAAAAACGTTAGCATGTTAGTGAAATTGAAGCTAAACTCCAAATTAGCATAAAAAAACCTTACTAAATACCAAATTAGCCAAAAAGCTAGCTCGTTGCTTAAATACTAGCTAAGCTCCAAAATAAGCCTAAAATTCCTCAGTAAACTAAATTAGTCAAAAACGTTAGCATGTTGCTAAAATTGAAGCTAAACTCCAAATTAGCTTGAGAAAACATCAGTAGATGACAAATTAGCCGAAAAAGCTAGCACATTGCTTAAATACTATCTAAGCTCCGAATTATGCCTAAAATTCCTCAGTAAACTAAATAGGTCAAAAAAGTTAGCGTGTTGCTAAAATAGAAGTTAAACTCTAAATTAGCCTAGAAAACCCTCAATAAATAACAAATTACCCAAAAACGTTAGCATGTTGCTAAAATATTAGCTAAGCTCAAAATAAGCATAAAAAACATCAGTAGATGCCAAATTAGCCACAAAAGCTAACATAAATAGGTATAAATTATTAGGTAAACTAGGCATAAAATATCGTATTGGGTAAACTCCGTTTTTTTTAATTACTATAAAATATTAAAACATACCCCATGAATATATTTAAGGGTTTGTTGCTAATCTTCTTAAACATTTGAAGACTTTCTGATTCATTTCCTATGGGGCATATTTGGCTCAAAGTTTATAAATATAAAAAATACAAGCAGTAATGAGCTGAATGTTTTACACCAAGACTGCTGAAAAAGCTGAATTTAGTTTTACGTGCCGAAAAACATACAGATCGGAGCAGGAGAATCACAATAAATACAGGAGCTCCGGTATTAAAGGGTTAACGGGGGATGATGTCACTCATTGTAAATCTCACTGATGAGTTCACACACTACTAAGGGTTAAACACTTCGATTACACATTTCAGGTTTGAGGATGTCAGAGAAAATCCAAGCAAACGAACCTACTTTTCTGAGGTGACAGCACTAACCATCACACCACCATTTAAGTTCATGAAATCCACCAAACTGCATTAAAACACACAAACTTTTGTTTACTTCTATCAAGCTTTCTGAAAAGGACAACTTTCATGTGTAAAGAATTTTATATCTGATAGAAGTCATGTCATCTAAAATGATTTTATCCAAAGTTTTTCTGCCACTTTAGAGACTTCATCAATTTCTGTATGAAAAGTGACAATCAACCACCATTCTGATGCATATTTTGTTTTGGTAACTAAATAAAAAAGTCTATTGTATAGAATAAGATGATATAAAATAAAAAAAATAAAAGATTTTATTCTATATTTGAGCTATTATAATCATTTTTCAGTCAATTTTAGTTATTAAAATATGATTTTTTTTGCCTTTATTAAAACAAAATGAGTAATAATAGCTCATAAAAATACATTATAATGACATTGTGAAATTCCCAATCACACAATCTGGGTGTAAATCAGTAAAAGAAAAACTAAAAATAGAACATATTCTATTCAATTTGTGCAATATTTAAAAAAAATCTCCTGTATGTACTGTTCACAAACATAAGTTTTATTTTGAAATGTCTTTTACCTCATTATGTGCTATATTTAAAGAAGTACTTGAAAAATATGTACTTTCATTGTTGTTTTTTGTGTCCTACATGACTCACCTTAAGCAATATGTCTTTTAAGCATTATTTGACTCATTTTATTGTGTATTTATTCCAAAAATGTAAAATGCTTAAAAATAGGAATACTAAAACTTATAAAGAGTACTTTTTTTATTCATATGTGTCTGTTCTCCTTAAAGTGGACATTGCTTTCCATTCACTACAATTGTATATATTAGGTTATTGTTATATGTATGATCAAAAATCATTAAAGTTTGTTTTTTTATCCTGGCTTGCACTCATTAACACTGAATTTGAAACAAAATCTTGTTGGAATAAAAGTTTGTTTTTAAATATCTGTTTCTGTTTTAGTGAGCTGAAGTATTGGTATTTAACCTTTCAGTTTGACTTGTACTTGTATGTGATTGGTACTAGAAATCAGGTCAAATGATAACTTTCACTTTTAAGCAACAATCTGGATAATGTTTTATTTAAAGTAATTTATTTTGAATGTGACTAGAAGTGAAAAAGGACAGTTTGGTTTGAGCAGCAGCAGATTAAACTGAAGGTTACTTAATGATAAATTAGTGCCCTCTAGTGGTGTTTTGTATTAAAGACCTGCAAGATAACATCTCAGTGCTACATTTTACATTGATTTACATCATTTCTAATACAGTAAAAAGTCATTGTACGTTGCAATGCAAAAACTGTAAATAAATATTGTAACCAACAATCCTTCACCATGGCAACAAACACAATGATTCAGGAGCTACAAAAGATGAATATTTGAATTGTGTCATTGATGAATGGCTTTACCAATTTGTGGTTACTTGGAGACACAACTTTAAAGTGGCCTAAGTATGTATAAAAGTGCTGTACACATGCTTACCATCCACTTAATCCCTTTTGAGGTTGTGGGCTGCTGGAGCCTATCCAAGCTTTTGTTGAACTTTGTTTTTCTTCAGCGGACGATTTAAGCGCCCCTTTTTGAATCGTCCCGTTCACAAGTCAGAGTCATTTTAGCGTCGATATGATCCTATTATGTCTTCTTGTATACTGTTCTAAAGCAAAGCGGCTCGGTGAGGCGACCAGTACCAGGGTCGAACCCTTGGGACGTGGTATCAGATGCGGTACCGGACAAAGACTGGTCCCTGGGACGTATTCCAGTACCCTAACGCAGTACAGGACATGGTACAGGGTGCAACTCTCAGGACGTGGTACTGGATGTGTTTCTAGGTGCAGACTGATCATTGGGATGCGTCCAGTACTGGTACCCCAACCTAGTACCAGTACCCTAACCGGTACAGGGTGTAACCCTCGGGACGTGGTACCAGATGCGGTACCGGACGAGGACTGGTCCTTGGGATGCGTCGAGTACTGGTACCCAAACCTGGTACTAGTACCCTAACCCTAACTCAGTACCAGAGACAGAACGGGGTTCAACCTTCAGGACGTGGTACCAGATGCGATACCAGATGCAGACTGGTCCTCAGGATGCGTCCAGTACTGGTACCCAAACCTGGAACCGGTACCCTAACCCGGCACTGGAAGCGGTACCAGACACAGTACGGGGTACAACCCTCAGGGCGTGGTACCGGATGCATGCTGGTCGTCAGGATGCATCTATTAAATCTA